>NW_019945104.1:51765-53049 GCF_002910315.2 Salvelinus sp. IW2-2015
CGCCGTATGTGTGTGACCAGCTTGACCTGATAAATTATTCACTGACATTTACTTCTTGGTTCACGGCAGGGCAATTAGGCTGGATTTGAAAAGACATCATAAATGTCTGTGTGTGGGCGAGGGCAGGCGAGGACTGTGGGAATGAGCATCAGCATGAGTAAGGCTGTCACTGTGTGCGTAAGCTCAGACAGTTGTGTTTGTTAGGAGCAAGCAGCAACTCCTGTAATTAAATCATTTATAGGGATTGTTTATGACTCCCGTATCAAAGTAGAATTTAAGCTGCTCTGTCTTACGGACCTTTAMATCAGTACCTGATGTTTTAATTGTGTTTCAGACTCAGTCTGGATTTAATTCACAGCTTAACCTATTTACAGTGCAGCCTGTTACCATTCTATGGGTGCTCTGTGGGTGAGATCTGAGCTGCTGTGAATAAAAGGTCTCTGCTATGCAAATAAATAATGCCATAAAAGCTAACAGGGTGTTTTTCTGCAAGCAGCGAGTGGGCACTGGTTAAACTCTCACCACATGTTGAATTAACAGAGAGAAGAAAAGTAAAAAGTGTAGCATGAAGAGAGAGAGAGAGCTACGGGGGGCAACTTCAATTTAGGATCCTCATTTTAAATGGCTGGAATGCTCAATTCTGCGTTGGCAGTCAATAAGCTGTGTGTGTGTCTGTGTTAGGGCTGGAAATGGCCAGGGACCTCACAAAACGATATTATCACAATACTTAGGTATCGATACAMTGTATTGCRATTTTCACGACTCTAGAAGATGGATAACAAGCTATAGGATGAAAAMGTTTTGGCACAGGTACCGCCAGATGACAAGCGCTAGCTAACGCTACCTAGCAAAACCAAAATAAATKACTAATTGATACTTGGAGTCAAAGTATCGATATAATATCGTCCAAAATAATATTGCAATGTGTAACTATATCCATTTTCCCCAATCAGTAGTCTGTCTATGTGTGATGTCCTTAAACAGTCTCCCATAAAGCAGCTGGTGGGAGCATTATTGCACACAGCTCAGATCAGACTCATCCTCGTGACAACACATTATACACAGAAAATATCATAACTAACCAGCCAACTGTAAATCAGCTACAGGCATGTTTTAATTATCATGGAAGGGGTGAACACACAGCAGTGTGAACTAGTCCATACTCCTACATCTTTTATTCCCATGTTACTTCTGAAGGAGTTCTCTTTGTGTTCATTCCTGATAAACACATTGTAACTGGAGAAATGTGTATTGCACATGCCAGTGAAACGTTGTGAATGGGAG
>NW_019945105.1:0-1581 GCF_002910315.2 Salvelinus sp. IW2-2015
ACACAGGGATAAATACACTGGCACAGAGAGACAGGAAACACAGGGATAAATACACTGGCACAGAGAGACAGGAAACACAGGGATAAATACACCGGGGAAAATAAGCGACATTTGGAGGGGGTGGAGACAATCACAGGGACAGGTGAAACAGATCAGGGCGTGACAATATTATTTGAATGAACATTAGCAAGCCAGCAGCAGATGAAACAGAAAGGGAATTATCTCTTCTCTCTCTCCCTAGCTGGCTAGGTTTAGGATATTTACTAGCCATACCAGTGACAAACTTAGCTATGTTATCGACATATGGCAGTACAGAAACAAAATCTAATTCACTTATTTTACCAGCTAGAAAGAAATAGCCACAAATTCATTACAAAACGGAGGAAGAGGATCGTTAACTATAGCATGCTAAATTACTTTCCAATTGTAAAAAGGAACCTTGAAATCACAGCAAAGTTGTTACTGTGAGATTTAAAAATGTTTAAAACCATGACTAGAGAGAGAGTCAACGAATACAGCAGAGAGCTGCTGTTTTTATGAGTAAGTTCATGTTTAAGTTGTTATTCAGCAATGTCAACAGTTTGTTCAACACTTTTATAAGCCACAAAATGCACGTTCTCCCTCCTTCCACTCACGCTACAACCAGCACTGCAGCTGTAATAAGAGTATAGCAAAGTGTTTTAAAAAGGTTACGTTGTCATCTTTTTTTATTTCGAAGAATATTTAACTTTCTCTGGTCGTAGGAGTAACAACACGAATTGGTGCACGAGGAAATAAAGTATGTGTCTTGAGTTTCACCATCAGCTGGAAAACTGTGTCCCCTTTTTCTCAGCAGAGAGACGGTGGGTCAGGTGAGAGGCAGCCTCATCTCTGCTCCCTCCCTGCCTCCCCTCAGACGGACCAATCAGATGCAGGAAATCAGTCCAGTCAAAAAAAGAAAAGCAAATTATTATGCTCACTCAGTTGTGACTCATAAGTAATACAACAAATGATCTATTACCAGTGTGATCATATATCTACATATTTATTTATTTAAAACATTTTTTTTTATATATATATATTCTATATTTATATATATTTTAATCAGTTACTAAATAGATGCTACACTCCCTTTAATGACATTGCACTCTTATAATCCAGAAGAGGTCTAGCTACCCCTCATAGCCTGGTTCCTCTTTAGGTTTCTTCCTAGGTTCTGGCCTTTCTAGGGAGTTTTTCCTAGCCACCGTCCTTCTACACCGGCATTGCTTGCTTTTTGGAGGTTTTAGGCTGGGTTTCTGTACAAGCACTTTGTGACATCAGCTGATGTCAAATGGGCTTTATAAAAGACATTTGATTTCGTACAGTGAATGTCTTTGCTCTGCTCTAGTCTCCAGGGACTCAAGCTGCCTGCTGTAATGTGCTGTTTTTACTTGACTGAACAAACACTGAAGAGAGGATCAGCCTGTTTCTGTCTGCAGCCTTGTTACTGCAGATGGAAAGATGACATGGTGATATATGTGTAGGCTATGCACTGAGTGTGTGTGTGTGTGTGTGTGTGTGTGTGTGTGTGTGTGTGTGTGTGTGTGTGTGTGTGTGTGT
>NW_019945105.1:7301-17301 GCF_002910315.2 Salvelinus sp. IW2-2015
GCGTGCGTTTGTTTGTGTGATATACACTGAGTACACCAGACATTAGGAACACCTTCCTAATATTGAGTTGCTCCCATCACTTTCCCCTCTGAACAGCCTCAATTCATCAGGGCATGGACTCTACAAGGGGGTCGAAAGCGTTCCACAGGGATGCTGGCCCATGTTGACTCCAATTCTTCCCACTGTTGTGTCAAGTCGGCTGGATGTCCTTTGGGTGGTGGACCAGTCTTGATACACACGGGAAACTGTTGAGCGTGAAAAACCCAGCAGTATTGCAGATCTTGACCAAAAAAACGGTGAGCATGGCACCTACTACCAGACCCCGTTCAAAGGCACTTAAATATTGTGTCTTGCCCATTCACCCTCCGAATGGCACACAATCCATGTCTCAAGGCTTAAACATCCTTCTTTAACCCGTCTCCTCCCCTTCCTCTACACTGATTTGAAGTGGATTTAACAAGTGACATCAATAAGGGATCATAGCTTTTACCTGGATTCACCTGGTCAGTCTCTGTCATGGAAAGAGCAGGTGTTCTTAATGTTTTGTCCACATGTGTTCAGATTGTGTGATGATGTCACGACTTCCGCCGAAGTCGATCCCTCTCCTTGTTCGGGCGGGCGTTCGGCGGTCGACGTCACCGGCCTTCCAGCCACCGCCGATCCACTTTTCATTTTCCATTTGTTTTGTCTATGTCTATCACACCTCGTTTCACTCACCCAATTACCTGTTTATTATTTAACCCTCTGTTCCCCAGGTTTGGTTATGAGTGATTGTTTGATGTATTGTGGTCTGTATATGTGGGCTTGGTAATTCTCTTGTATTTTGATGACTTTGAGTAAAGTTACTTTCATTTACTCATCTCTGCTGTCCTGCGCCTGACTCCTCTGCACCAGCTACACATAGATCCTTACAGTATGATGTGTTTTGGCTACGTGTGTCTAGATTGTGTGATGATGTGTTTTGGCTACGTGTGTCTAGATTGTGTGATGATGTGTTTTGTCTACATGTCTAGATTGTGTGATGATGTGTTTTGGCTACGTGTGTCTAGATTGTGTGATGATGTGTTTTGGCTACACACCAGCGGTCTCCAGCAGGTTGATCGTGAGTTACCAGTAGCTCGCAGCACACCTATGTGTAGTTCACCGAACAGTTCTGAAAGTACATGGTAATTTGACACCGCTCCCAACTACTATCTAATGAACGCAACACTGACATTATCCCACCCCAACGTCAGCCACCCATTGGCTGAAAAAAGCCAAACCTAACACAATATCTACCAATTCATTTCCAGCAATTTTTCCCGTGTCTGTCTGTCTGTGTGGTGCGTACGTTTGTCTATCAGTGTGAAGCCAGTTGATGTGATAACCGTCTCGTGTGCTAACAGAAATACTTTCCCCAGAACCTTCTCAATGAAATGTTAACTATAAAGTAGGCAGAAGTGTATAATTTATATCTATTATTTGTTATTTGTAAACTTTGCCATGAGATTAGCTGCAGCAGTACAGAACCATTGCTAGACCGGCACATTAGACGGCGCATTCCTCACTCCCCCCCCCCCCCCCCCAAAAAAAAATTATATTATTCTGATGTGATTTAACCATTGACATGGACTCAGAACATCCACTTTTTTGACACAAACACAAACAAAAATCTAAAACCAGGACAAATAAAACGTAGAAAAACATGAATTGAATATAGACACAGACAACATAGCGTAATACTTTCTGCTGTACACTAAGGACCTCGTATTGACACTCCTTATCCTGTATTGGCACGGTGAACATGGTAGCCTGTGTACTCAACGTCCATCCGACCTTCCTGAATTCCTGGAGACAAAAGAACAATGGTCCAGCCTCTTTGGTGAGGCGTCGGGTAGGCTGGGAGACCTACCGGAGAGACGGAAACGAAGACGCATGACGGAGAGGCCGACGTGGAGGGGTCTTAGTGAGATTAAGACGCCGGGCAACCCGTCCTCCATTACCAAGCATTACCAAGCATAATACTCACCAATGTTAGACCATTAATGAATAAACTTGACGAACTCAGAGCGAGGATCTCCTTCCAGAGGGACATCAGAACCTTCGACATCCAATCGGACTATATACAACCAATGGGGTTTACAGTTCATTGAGCTGATAGGAAGCAGGCTCTCTCTGGCAAGAAAAAAGGCAGTGACATTTACTCTAACCCAAAATACTTGGTCATGTCACCCTTTTTACCTTCCGAGAGAATTCTCAGGGATTATTGCCATGGCTATTGTCATGTCTTTGGCATCATTAAAGTGAAGACTGTTATTTTATCAAATCAAACTAATCATGTAAATGTAGTCAACTAGGAAGTCAGGGCACCAAGGAAGATCTTCAGATTACAAAGTTATAATTTTCCTAATATAACTCTTCATATATTTTAATATCTGATCAATTAGTCTTCTAATTAATGAATTATTCTTTGCCTCACGTTAGTCTCATTCCAAACTTCGTAAATTGTTGGTTATCTGCACGAACGCAGCCTTTACTATGAATCATCCATACATCCATACAGGGAGGTTCCCTAGTGGGCTAAGCCGATATGACAGCTTGGTGGACAAAGGGAAGTGTGTGTGGACTGAGAAGGGCGGGAAGGACAAAAGAGTCACTACACAGTTGATAATTATATTAATTGAAATGCTAATCCTTTGCACATGAATGCTCACTCATTCAGGAATATTTGCAATCAATATATATTTACGCTCAGTGTGTCGTCGTGATCTCTGTTGGAATCGTCTGTCTTTCTGTTGGAGAGTTCATCTGAGCGTCTCTCTCTGCTTCCCTGAAGTCCTTCGGGTTAGAATGGACACTTCAGAGTACCATTCAGAAATGTTCTTGTAGAATAGATGCTTCGGCGGTTGTCGGTCTTCGCATCCCATAGTACATAAATTCTAGCTACAGACTAGTAATTAGTATCTAAGATTGCTCTTATTCTGTCGGGATCGTTAGTCTTAGAGTTTAATCATTTCCCGCCGTGTAGCCAATGCTCCACGTGGTATAGTTAGGAATTCAACAACCATTACAAGCTTAGCTTAAACTGAGGTTTTTGTGGTCTCTACTCAAACCTTCGCCCCCTCAGCTGACCGAGGTACGCATGGTCTCAAGAGGATTTCTTCAGGTGGGGGTTTTATTCCTAACGGTAGAAAAGGGCTGTTCCATGACGCCAGATCATGTCTGTACTCATGGGGGCGGGGCCAATGACTTAGTTAAACTTTAAAGGGAATACAATTCTCTCACATTAACATCATGACATCATTTCACAAATAGTTTCATCTTTACTCATTCATTTTATACAATAATTAAATGCAAACCTCATAATGGTGGCACCTGTATAAACAAAGTTATGGTAATGTGGCTGTATTGTCTTTCATGAGGTCACAAACATGAAACAAAACGGACCGGGTCGTAGCTGGATTCTCCACAGACCGTTTACACATTCTCCAAAACATGGACATTGTTCAGTTCTCAAGTTCTGTGATGTAGAAGAAGTTCCTTAGTTCTACTGTGAAACTCTCTCTCTCTATACTGCATGGACAGGAGGAGAGAGAGTCTCCTCCAGGAATTTACAACCTGAGATAACAGAACCTGGGTCTAAGAGGGAGAGAAAGGGGGATGCCACGCTCTATACCCAGAAAGGGTCACGTCATGATACTATGTAAATCCCGCCCCAGGCCTTCACCAAAAATCTCTCAAACATCTTCTTTGGAGGCTTGAACAAACCGGAGGCAGCGTTCATTGTCCGTTTGGGACTTTAACAAAAGTAATTTGAGGTCCATCCCAGTTACTATCTTCACATTTACTGTCCAACTCGTTGGAATTCTATAGTTGACCACTGCTACACACCTTTTGGACAACGTCAGCAAATCAAAGGAGCTGATTGTGGACTTCAGGAGGAACCAGGTTGCGCACGCCCCCCCATCTTCATCAACGGGGCCGCTGGGGAGACGGTCAAAATCTTCAAGGTCCTCGATGTACACATCCCCGATGAGCTGAAATGGTCAAACCACAGGGACACTGTGGTGAAGAAGGCACGGCAGAGACTATTCAACCTCAGGAGGGTTAAGAAATGCCGCATGTCTCCTAAGGCCCTCACAGTGTTCTACAGGAACACCATCATGGCCAACTCCACCGCCAGTGGTGGTTCTAGCTTGTATGGCTCCCTGGGGGAACATTCTGCACTAACTGTAATTTTTATTCAGACATTTGGAACGACACAAATATAATATCATAACATTTAAAACGATATAAATATAAAAATACAAAAAAGGTAACAAAGACAAATAAATAATCATAACATTTAAAACTATAAAAAATATATATACGTAAATGAGACTCATAAATATTAAAAAGAAGTAACAAAGACAAATAGAAACAAATTTGTGTTGATTTGGCACTCGAGCATCAATACATTACCCATCCCCCAACACTATCAACCAAGAGTCAAGACTACATTACCCATCCCCCAACACTGTCAACCAAGAGTCAAGACTACATTACCCAAGACTAAACCAGTTCACCTTGGTGGTGTGTCGACTGGTTTAATATTATTCTTAACGACTTCGCACAAACCAGAAAATAATGCAGCAATATGTCTGTGAAACAATATATTCACAGTTTATGAAGGAATTGTGGTTTATTTGGTAGCATTTCATAGTGTGACTGATTTTACTAATTGCATTAGTATTGTACAAAGTTAGAGGTGCGCTATTTGATAGAATTCCCCGCTCCCCCTACCTCAGGCTTCCAGTGGGAAGACCTGAGGTCAACCTACCCCCGCCCCCCTCCCATCTCGTACTTCTGAGTGGGAGACCTTCCCAGGCAGTAGTCTGCCTAGCACACAAACTAGAATCAGGGCGCCCACTCCAACAAGGTTAATTGACCCACAGTCCCACACGGTGACATGATATCGTTGACGTGACATGCGAATGAGCGATGCAAATGTCACCATTACGATAATTTTTTGGTGCGGACCGCCCCGTGCCGCCCCGGGCAGGATGCCGCCCTGGACGGCTGCCCTTGTCGCCTATAGCTAAATCCGCCAGTGCCGCCGCTGACCGCAAGGCATTACAGAGGGTGGTACGCTCAGCCGAATGCACCATTGGCTGCACACTACATGCCCTCCATGACACCTACAACACCAGGTGTCGCAGGAAGGCCAAGAAGTTCATCAAGGACCTCATCCACGCAAGCCACAGCCTGTTCTCCTCGCTTCCATCACGCAGACACAGGTAAGGTACTGTAGGAGTATCATGGCAAAAACTGTCGGACTGGCAAATTGCTTCTACCTCCAGACCTTCAGGCTGCTGACTAGCCCCCCACCCGCCCCAACCCCTTGTCTCATTCTCGATTCATTATTGTCTAATTCACTTCTCTCTTTTTTTGTTTTACGTGCACTGTTGGAGACCGGAGCATAAGAATATCACTGTACCCTGTGATTACATCTGCGCATCACACCTGTGCATGTGACCTACTAAACTCATCTAATCTAATAACTGTGATTACTCAAATAAAGTCTCACTGTTAATAGCTTATAGTTGATTATCTTCATCGACTTCAGTAACTGTCTACCTTCATCTTGGATGGTCCTTCTGTCTAGCTTAATCATGAATGGTCCTCCTGTCTAGCTCCATGGATGGTCCTCCTGTCTAGCTCCATCATGGATGGTCCTCCTGTCTAGCTCCACCATGGATGGTCTTCCTGTCTAGCTACATCATGGATGGTCTTCCTGTCTAGCTCCATCATGGATGGTCCTCCTGTCTAGCTACATCATGGATGGTCCTCCTGTCTAGCTACATCATGGATGGTCTTCCTGTCTAGCTACATCATGGATGGTACTCCTGTCCAGCTCCATCATGAATGGTCCTCCTGTCTAGCTCCATCATGAATGGTCCTCCTGTCTAGCTCCACTTGGATGGTCCTCCTGTCTAGCTATCATGATGGTCTCCTGTCTAGCTCCATAATGGATGGTCCTCCTGTCTAGCTACATCATGAATGGTCCTCCTGTCTAGCTCATTGATGGTCCTTCTGTCTAGCTACATCAGTAATGGTCCTCCTGTCTAGCTCCATGGATGGTTCCTCCTGTCTAGCTCCATCATGAATGGTCCTCCTGTCTAGCTCCATCATGAATGGTCCTCCTGTCTAGCTACATCATGAATGGTCCTCCTGTCTAGCTCATATGGATGGTCCTCCTGTCTAGCTACATCATGAATGGTCCTCCTGTCTAGCTACATCAGGATGGTCCTCCTGTCATAGCTACATCATGGATGGTCCTCCTGTCTAAGCTCCATCATGAATGGTCCTCCTGTCTAGTCCATCATGGATGGTCTCCTGTCTAGTCCATAATGATGTCTCCTGTCTATCTCCATCATGATGGTCCTCCTGTCTAGCTACATCATGGATGGTCTCCTGTCTAGCTCTCATCATGAATTGTCCTCCTGTCTAGCTCCATAATGGATGGTCCTCCTGTCTAGCTACATCATGGATGGTCCTCCTGTCTAGCTCCATCATGGATGTCCTCCTGTCTAGCTACATCATGGATGGTCTCCTGTCTAGCTCCATCATGGATGGTCCTCCTGTCTAGCTCCATCATGAATTGTCTCCTGTCTAGCTCCATAATGGATGGTCCTCCTGTCTGCTACATCATGGATGGTCCTCCTGTCTAGCTACATCATGGATGGTCCTCCAGTCTAGCTACATCATGGATGGTCTTCCTGTCTAGCTACTTCATGAATGGTCCTCCTGTCTAGCTCCATCATGGATGGTCTTCCTGTCTAGCTACATCATGGATGGTCTTCCTGTCTAGCTCCATCATGAATGGTCCTCCTGTCTAGCTACATCATGGATGGTCCTCCTGTCTAGCTACATCATGGATGGTCTCTCCTGTCTAGCTCCATTGATGGTCCCCTGTCTAGCTCCATCATGAATGGTCCTCCTGTCTAGCTCCATCATGAATGGTCCTCCTGTCTAGCTACATCATGGATGGTCCTCCTGTCTAGCTACCATCATGAATGGTCCTCCTGTCTAGCTCCATCATGAATGGTCCTCTGTTAGCTACTCATGAATGGTCCTCCTGTCTAGCTACATCATGAATGGTCCTCCTGTCTAGCTCCATCATGATGGTCCTCCTGTCTGGCTACTTCATGAATGGTCCTCCTGTCTAGCTCCATCATGAATGGTCCTCTTGTCTAGCTACTTCATGAATGGTCCTCCTGTCTAGCTACATCAATGGATGGTCTTCCTGTCCTAGCTCCACCATGGATGGTCCTCCTGTCTAGCTAATCATGAATGGATCTTCCTGTCTAGCTCCACCATGGATGGTCCTCCTGTCTAGCTACATCATGAATGGTCCTCCTGTCTATCTCCATCATGATGGTCCTCCTGTCAGTCATCAGGATGGTCCTCCTGTCTAGCTAGCATCATGGATGGTCTCCTGTCTAGCTACATCATGGATGGTCCTCCTGTCTAGCTCCATCATGGATGTTTCAACTAGGATTGTTATCAAAGCCTATACACTATAATAAGTTATGGATCAAACTGGTAAAAGAGATATGCTTTTATGTCTAATGACACCAATTGGTAACAATTACCCTGTTGGCTTATTATTCTATAATAATCAAATATAGTTCGTTTTGGTGTGTGTGACGTGACTACCTTGGTGTGTGTGTTGATGTGTTTACTATTAAAATAGTAAACAAACAAAAAATTGGACCCACTGGGTGAGGTCAAATGCTATTTCTAGGGGGTTTAAGGTTAAGGTTATAATTAGTGTTAGGTTAGAATTACGTTACAGGTTAGGGTTAGGAGCTAGGGTTAGTTTTTAGGGTTAGGGTTTAGGTTAGGAGTAGCGGGCAGGGTTAGGGTTAGGGTTAGGGAAAGAGAGATTTTGAATGGGACTGAATTGTGTGTCCTCACAAGGTTAGCTGTACAAGACTGTGTGTGTGTGTGTGTGTGTGTGTGTGTGTGTGTGGTGTGTGTTGGGTGTGTTGTTTGTGTTGTTGTGTGTGTGTGTGTGTGGTGTGTGTGTGTGTGTGTGTGTGTGTGTGTGTGTGTGTGTGTGTGTGTGTGTGTGTGTGTGTGTGTGTGTGTGCCTGCACGTTAGACTGCCTGCCTATGTGTATGTTGTGCTCACCTGGATTCCTCTATAAGTGTGATAAGCCCAGGTGGCATGCTGTAACTGTGATAGGATGTGTGGTTCCTGCCAAGTCCTTATCACTGACCCTGCCAGATGGGCTCTGGTCCAGGACACTAGCGTTAAAACAGCTGGCCCCCTATTTCCTGTTGGTCCTATGGGTTCTGGTCAAAGGGAAAGGGGGATACCTAGTCAGTTGTACAGCTGAAGGCATTCAACTGAAATGTGTCTTTTGCATTTAACCCCAACCCCTCTGAATAGTGCACTATGTAGGGAATAGGGTGCCATAGGGCTCTGGTCTAAAGTACTGCACTATGTAGGGAATAGGGTGCCAGCCCTGTTCTAAAGTACTGCACTATGTAGGGAATAGGGTGCCATTTAAATGGTGTGGCTGTTGAACAAGTTGAGGGGACTAAATTACTTGGCGTTACCTCAGATTGTAAACTGTCATGGTCAAAACATATAGATTCAATGGTTGTAAAGATGGGGAGAGGTTTGTCTGTTGTAAAGAGATGCACTGTTTATTTTTGACACCACACTCCACAAAGCAAGTCCTGCAGGCTCTAGTTTTATCTTGTCTTGATTATTGTCCAGTCATGTGGTCCAGTGCTGCAAAGAAAGACCTAGTTAAGCTGCAGCTGGCCCAGAACAGAGCGACACGTCTTGCTCTTCATTGTAATCAGAGGGCTGATATAATAACTATGCATGCCAGTCTCTCTTGGCTAAGAGTTGAGGAGAGACTGACTGCATTACATTTAAGTCATTTAGCAGACGCTCTTATCCAGAGCGACTTACAAATTGGAAAGTTCATACATATTCATCCTGGTCCCCCCGTGGGGAATGACCCCACAACCCTGGCGTTGCAAGCGCCATGGTCTACCAACTGAGCCACACGGGACTTCATCACTTTTATTTTTATAAGAAACATTCGTGTGTTGAAAATCCCAAATTGTTTGAATAGTCAACTTACACACAGCTCTGACACACACACTTATCCCACCAGACATGCCACCAGGGGTCTTTTCACAGTCCCCAAATACAGAACAAATTCAAGAAAACGTACAGAGTTATATCGAGCCCTTATTGAATGGAACTTCCTTCCATCTCATATTGCTCAAATAAACAGCAAACCTGGTTTTAATAAACAGATAAAGCAACACCTCACAGCACAACGCCTCTCCCCTATTTGACCTAGATCGTTTGTGTGTATTCATTGATATGTAGGCTACGTGTGCCTTTATAAATGTATGTAGTTCTGTACTTGAGCTGTTCTTGTCTATTAATGTTCTGTATTAATGTTTCATGTTCTGTGTGGACCCCAGGAAGAGTAGCTGCTGCTTTTGCAACAGCTAATGGGGATCCTAATAAAATACCAGAAATATCTAATACCGTTTGTGACGCCTCTGGTCCAGGACATCAGACCTGTCTATAACCTACCTCCATACTGACAATAACTCAATGGACTTTATGCATTCTGGAGGAACTGGCCTTTCAGGAAAATGAGCTTATTTTTCTGTCTGTGTTTTGTTCTAATAATCGACAGAGGTAGGCGATGACTACACACCTTCAACATAGTTTTTTCCCAGATGTATTTTACTGCCTACGAACGGAACTCACGTCTAAACTTACATAGGCTGTTTCGTAGAAACTCATAATGTAGGCCAGGAATTCTGTCTCCTGACTGACTGACTGATGCTGGTTGACGCAGGTTAGCCAGGCCTGCTGTCTCCTGACTGACTGATGCAAGGGTTAGGCCAGGCTGCTGTCATCCTGACTGACTGACTGATCTGGTTGACAGCGGTTGCGCCAACCGCTGTCTCCTGTGACTGACTACTGACTTGATTG
>NW_019945105.1:25280-33333 GCF_002910315.2 Salvelinus sp. IW2-2015
CAACTACTACTAGTGAAATAATAGGTACTACTGTAGTAATTACGGTGTTCAGAGACGTCTCCCGTAATAATGTAGGTAATACTGTAAGGTAATACTGTAGGGTACATGTAGAGGGTAGATAATGTAGTTACTGTAAGGAATACTGTAGGAATACTGTAGGTTGACTGGTGAGGCAAACTGTAGGTAATACTGTAGAGACTGTAGGTAATAATGAAGCTATTGAATTCGGTATAACTGGTAGCGTAATACTGTTAGTGACTGTATATGTAATACTGTATCGTAAAACTGAGTGACTGTAAGTAATAATGTAGTACTGTTAGCCCCGGTAATTAAACTGGTATTGGTAATTACATAGTGACGTAAATAGGTAAATAAATGTGAGCAGGTAAATATGTAGTGTGACTGTTATTGTTTATACTGTAGGCCGATGAGGCGGGTATAAAATTCGTCTAGACTGTAAGCTGTAATATCTGTAGGTAACCATATACTGTTGAGTGAGTGGACTCTATAGGTAGATAAGTAAGTAATACTGTAATGACTGTATGTAATACTGTAGTGGTAATAATATGTATGACTGTAGTAATAATACCGTTCGGTGACTGTAATCGGTTAATACATGTGTAATGTATGTAAGTAATACTGTAGAGACTGCCGGTAATTACTGTAAGGCCTGATGCCCAATACTGTAGTGTGACTGTAGGTATCAAATGTAGTGACTGTAAGGTACTTATTGGTAGGTAATTCTCAACACTCACTACCACTCAACTACATACTCAATACACTATTATGTATTGGAGTGTGTATGAGTATGTACTTGAGTGTGTAGTGAGTGTGTATTGAGTGTGTAGTGAGTGTAGCGTGACGAGTGAGCTTGTAGTAGAGTGTGGTATGAGTGTGTAGTGAGGTAGTGCTGAGTGCAGTGTTAGTAGTGTTAGTGAGTGTGTGTCTGCAAGCTGAGTTGTAGTTGACGTGTTGTGATGTGTGTAGAGTGAGTTTTATTGAGTGTGTATGAGTGTGTAGTGATAGTGATGTGACTGGGTGGTGAGGTGAGTAGTGTTGTGAGTGTTGGTATTGAGTGTGTAGTGAGTGTAGTGACTATTGAGTGTGTAGTGAGTTGTGGTCTCTTATCTCAGACCTAGTTAACACATTTCTTGGTCTTGCTCTGTGTGAGCATAGGCGGGTATCTTTTATCCCTTTTCTGTAACAATGGCCACCTATGATAAGCAACACTACATACACTCACAAACCACACCACACAACAACACACACATCACACAACACCACACACCACACACACACAACACACACAACATTACAACCGCACACCACCACACACTCCACACACACACACACACACCACAAGGTTAGCAGACAGGTAGACACGTTGCGCACACACAACACACCACACCAAACATAAACAACCCCACACACACCACACAGTAACACAACAACAAAACCAACAGACACACCACACCCACAACACACGTTAGCAGACGTAGATGGCACACACACACCACAACACACACACAACACACACAACAACACACACACAACACACACACACACACACCACAACAACCCAACCGACACACACACACAGGTTAGCAGGACAAGTAGACACGTGCCGACACACCACACCACACACCACCACACACACACACACACCACCACACAAGCACACACACAAACACAACGACCCCACAACACACACCACACACAACACACAACACACACAACACCGCAACACACACACAACAGGTTAAGCAGACAAGTTAGACACGTGACGTGCACCACACACACAACACACCACTACACACACACACACACACAACCACACACACACACACATCACACCAAACGACACACACACACACAACACACAACACACACACACACACACACACACACACACACACACACACACACACACACACACACACACAGGAGGTAATGTCAACAGCCAGCTTGGCACTCATTGTTGGTCTTGGCTGGGGGAAATCTCCATAAGCCTCTTTGGTATCCTCACAGACAAAATGCTGTTAAAGGCATGTTTACTACGAAAATCCCCCTGGCTTATCTGTCTGGTTTCTCAGAAAAGAAAGGCCCCTATTTGATATTTGTCAGCTCACTTTGAAAACCTACAGTGGCAGACATCTATAGCAATGCTCTCAATTACTAGCAGACCCTCTGTTTATTTACAAGATACCTACACGAATGGATGTAAACAGTGGTATCAATTATTCTGTTCATTTTATTTATTTATTTCTTTGGTGGGGGGGTAGATCAATTTCAGTAGACTACCATGCCATACGTTAACTAACAGACAGCAAAACTTCTACTGCGACATACAGCTATTTTCGCTCACATCTACGGTACCTGTCATTAATTAATTATACATACAGTACCAGTCAAACGTTTGGACACCTACTCATTCAAGGGTTTTTCTTTATTTTTACTATTTTTTACATTGTAGAATAATAGTGAAGACATTAACACTATGAATAACACATATGGAATCATGTACATTTACATTTACATTTACATTTAAGTCATTTAGCAGACGCTCTTATCCAGAGCGACTTACAATTTGGAAAGTTCATACATATTCATCCTGGTCCCCCCGTGGGGAATGAACCCACAACCCTGGCGTTGCAAGCGCCATGCACTACCAACTGAGCCACACGGGACCACAATTGTAGTAACCAGAAAAGTGTTAAATAAATCAAAATATATTTGATATTCTTTAAAGTATCCACCTTTTCCCTTGATTCCAGCTTTGCACAATCTTGCATTCTCTCAACCAGCTTCACCTGGAATGCTTCTCCAACAGTCTTGAAGTAGTTCCCACGTATGCTGAGCACTTGTTGGATGCTTTTCTTTCACTCTGTGGTCCAACTCATCCCAAACCATCTCAATTGGGTTGAAGTCGGGTGATTGTGGAGGCCAGGTCATCTGATGCAGCACTCCATCACGCTCCTTCTTGGTCAAATAGCCCTTACACAGCCTGGAGGTGTGTTGGGTCATTGTCCTGTTGAAAAGAAAATGATAGTCCCACTAAGCCAGATGGGATGGTGTATTGCTGCAGAATGCTGTGGTAGTCATGCTGGTTAAGTGTGCCTTGAGTTCTAAATAAATCAATTGGTCATCCTTTCCTGTGGCAGTCCTCATGAGAGACAGTTTCATCATAGCGATTGACTGACCTTCATGTCTTAAAGTAATGATGGACTGTTGTTTCTCTTTGCTTATTTGAGCTGTTCTTGCCATAGTATGAATTTGGTATTTTACCAAATAGGGCTATCGTCTGTATACCACCCCTACATTGTCACAATTCAACTGACAACTCCCGCTCCCTCTCCCCTCCTCTCCCTTCCCTCTCCTCTCTCTCTCTCTCTCTTTCCTCTCTTCCTCTCTCTCTCTCTCTTCTCTCTCTCTCCCTCTTTTTTTTCTCCCCCCTTTCCATCCTTCCTTCTTCCTTTCCTTCCTCTCTCTCTCTCGTCTCTCTTCTCTCTCTGTCTCTCTGGTCTGCCCCTCTCTGCTCCTCTCGTCCTCTCTCTCTTCTCTTCTCTCTCTCTCTCTCTCTGTCTCTTTTCTTGTCTTGTCTTGTCTCTCTGTTCTCTCCTCTCTCTCTCTCTCTGTTCCTCTCCCTCTCTCTCTCTACTCAACAGACACCTAGGCCTGGATCTCGTACCCAGGAAGGAGTTTGAGATGGTGGATGCAGAACAGATCAGCGTCTCAGACTTATACAAAATGGTTGGTACCACTGACCACTGTAGAGACGTATACAAAATGCTAAGTACCACTGACCACTGAACGGTAATATGTGGTTGTTTTATCCTACTAACTTAGTTGAATTCACGAACTAAGTCGCTCTGGATAAGAGCGTCTGCTAAATTACCAAGATGTAAATGTTATACAGAATGCTAGGTACCGCTGGACAGACTGAGTGTTTATGTATCTTATTTTACCAGGTAAGTTAACTGAGAACACAGCCACCTGGGGAATTGTTACAAGGGGAGAGGAGGGGGGATGAATGAGCCAATTGGAAGCTAGGGATGATTAGGTGACCATGATGGTATGAAAGCCAGATGGGGACTTTATCCAGGACATTGGGGGGAGGGGGGGGTGTATGGTCAAACACGAGTCATGTCTGTTGTCGGTGTATGGAATATGCAGAAACCTGGCTGTGCTTAGAATTGTGATATTTAGTGTTCAAATGTGATGATTTGCACATGAATCTGAATTCAATGCAGCCATAACAACAACTAATCTAGAGCAGGTATCGTAAGCCTCGTGGTGGTGTCAGAGATCTTGCTTTGATAAATGACCGCTTGTTTTCATCACAGCAACAAAACTAAGCAAAGATATGATTGCTTCTTTGTTTCAACATGTCAATCATTAAGCCAGCTGAATATCTGGAGCACCAACAACGTATTGGGAATTGGAATAGGGAATGGGGAATGGGGAATAGCAATGGGGAATAGGGAATGGTGAATAGGAATGGGGAATAGGGAATAGGAATGGGGAATAGGGAATAGGAATGGGGAATAGGGAATGGGAATAGGGAATGGGGAATGGTGAATAGGAATGGGGAATGGTGAATAGGAATGGGGAATAGGGAATGGGGAAAGGGGAATGGGGAATAGGGAATGAGGAATAGGGAGTGGTGAATAGGGAATGGTGAATAGGGAATAGGCAATAGGGAATTGTGAATAGGGAATGGGGAATAGGGAATGGCGAATAGGGAATGGCGAATAGGAATGGGGGATGGTGAATAGGAATGGGGAATGGGGAAAGGGGAATGGTGAATAGGGAATGGGGAATAGGTAATAGTGAATAGGGAATAGGGAAAGGGGAATGTGAATAGGAATAGGGAATGTGAAATATGGAATAGGGAATGGGGAATAGGGAAGGGTGAATAGGAATGGGAAATTGTGAATAGGAATGAGGAATAGGGAATGGTGAATAGGAATGGGGAATAGGAATGGGGAACAGGAATGGGGAACAGGAATGGGGAATAGGAATGGGGAATAGGGAATGGTGAATAGCAATGGTGAGTAGGAATGGGGAATAGGAATGAGGAATAGGGAATGGTGAATAGGAATGGTGAGTAGGAATGGTGAATAGGAATGGGGAATAGGAGGGAGGCATTGCCAACATGATTAGGGTGTCTGATGAGAGTGTCTGGCGTGGCCCTGGCTCTGTGCTTGGTGTGTTAATGGACAGTCACCTTGGATCTCTCCAAGACAGGGTAGAGGTAGATGACAGAGTGGTAGGTCTGACAGAGAGGGTAGATGGCAGAGTGGCAGGTCTGACAGAGAGGGTAGAGGTAGATGACAGAGTGGTAGGTCTGACAGAGAGGGTAGATGGCAGAGTGGCAGGTCTGATAGAGAGGGTAGATGGCAGAGTGGCTAGTGGCAGGTCTGACAGAGAGGGTAGATGGCAGAGTGGCAGGTCTGACAGAGAGGGTAGATGGCAGACGTGGCAGGTCTGATAGAGAGGGTAGATGGCAGAGTGGCAGGTCTGAATAGAGCCTAGGGGTAGAATGGCAGAGTGGCAAGGTTGATAGAGAGGGGTACGAGTGAGAGTGGCAGGGTCTGAAGAGAGGGTAGATGGCAGAGAGGCAGGTCTGAAGAGAGGGTGATGGCAGAGTGGGCAGGTTCTGATACAGAGAGGGTAGATGGCAGAGAGTGAGGGCAGGTCTGAAGAGAGGGTAAGATGCAGAGTGGCAGGTCTGCAGAGAGGGTAGATTACAGAGTGGCAGATGTGGCAGGTCTGAAGAGAGGGTAGATACAGAGGTGGCAGGTCTGATAGAGAGGGTAGAGGGAGAATGGCAAGCAGGGGCAGGTCTGATAGAGAGGGTAGATGGCGAGTGGCAGTCTGATAGAGAGGTAGAGGTCGGAGGTGTTCGTGGTGTGGAAGCTTCTCACCCTGGATCTCTCCCTAATGGTAGAGGGTAGAGAGGGTAGGGAGAGGTAGAGGGAGGAAGGGTAGGGAGGGAGGTAGGGTAGGGAGGGAGGTAGAGGGAGGAAGGGTAGGGAGGGAGGTAGAGGGCGGAAGGGTAGGGAAGGGAGGTAGAGGGAGAAGGGTAGGAGGGAGGTGAGGGAGGAAGGGGTAGGGAGGGAGGTAGAGGGAGGGATGGGTAGGGAGGGAGGTAGAGGGAGGAAAGGTATGGAGGGAGGTATGAGGGAGGAAGGGTAGGGGGGAGGTAGAGGAGGAAGGGTTAAGGGAGGGAGGTAGAGGGAGGAAGGGTAGGGAGGGAGGTAGAGGGGAGGAAGGGTAGGGAGGGAGGTAGAGGGAGGAAGGGTAGGGAGGGAGGTAGAGGGAGGAACGCTAGGGAGGGAGGTAGAGAAAGGAAGGGTAGGGGGGAGGTAATGAGGGAGGAAGAGGTAGGGTAGGGAGGTAGAGGGAGGAAGGGTAAGGGAGGGAGGTAGAGAGAGGAAGGGTAGGGGAGGGAGGTAGAGGGAGGAAGGGTAGGAGGGAGGTTAGAGGAGGAAAGGTAGGGAGGGAGGTAGAGAAAGGAAGGGTAGGGGGGGGGAGGTAGAGGGAGGAAGGGTAAGGGGGGAGGTAGAGGGAGGAAGGCTAGGAGGGCGGTAGAGGAGGAAGGCTAGGGATGGGAGGTAGAGGGAGGAAGGGTAGGGGGGAGGTAGGAGGAAGGAAGGGTAGGGAGGGAAGGTAGAGAGGAAGGGTAGGGAGGGAGGTAGAGGGAGGAAGGGTAGGGAGGGAAGGTAGAGGGAGGAAGGGTAGGGGGGAGGGGTAGAGGGAGGAAAAGGGTAGGGGGGAGGTAGAGGGAAGGGAAGGTAGGGAGGGAGGTAGAGGGTAGAAGGTAGGGGGAGGTAGAGGGAGGAAGGTAGGGAGGGAGGTAGAGGGAGGGAAAGGGTAGGTAAAGTTTAAAGAAAACGAAAAAAAAAAAAACAAAGGGGAGGTAATGGGGCTATAGAGGTTAAGGTTCAGTTGAGGGAGGAAGTAGGGAGGGAGGTGAGGAGGAAATGAGGGGGGGGGAGAGTGGGGGAAGTAGGGGGGGAGGGTAGAGGGAGGGAGGTGAGGAAGGTGTAGAGAGAGGTAGGGGAGTAGGGCGGGAAGGGTAGAGGGGGCAAGGAGTAGGGAAGGGGAGAATTGTAGGGTAAGGGAGGAAAGGTGGGAGGTGAGGGGGGTAAGAGCTGCAGAGGGGACAGAAAGGAAGGGTAGGGGAGGGGAGGTCAGGGAGGAGGTAAGGAGGGGGAGGGAGGTAGGGAGGAGGTAGAGGGAGGAGAATGAAGGGTAAAAGGGGTGGAGGTGAGGGTAGGGGAGGTAGTAGAGGAGGGAATGGTAATGGAAAGGGAGGGATGAGAGTAGACGGGAAGGGTAAGGGGTAGGGGGGAAGGAGGGGGAACCCGTACATTGGTAGCCAGAGATTATAGTAGTTGTAAAAGCGTTTTCATGGCAGATGCAGTTCCCTCCGGATCTTTTTCTCAACATCTCTCAGAAGAGACAAGCCAGACACTTATTTTGTATCTGTCTTTACTCTCTCTATAGTTCAGTCCTGGCTCTATGGAAGGAATGGATACATTTTTTGACAGATAATACAGTTACCTGTCCCCGGGTTTATAGCATACTGGACATTGTTTCAACTCACACTACTTGAAACTGTTTGGTTTAAAGTCCTTTGTACTACTGCATACCGCACAATGCCTCCACCTGTTCTTCCACAGCACAGCACCATTGTCAGCCACCACAGCTTAGTTCTGCTGAAAACTAAGACACATTACTAACTGCAGGATGTCTCTCTCCTCTCTCTCTCTCTCTCTCTGGGTCTGTTCTCATCATCTCTCTCTCTCTCTCCTCTGCTCTCTTTCCTCTCTCTCTCTCTCTCTTCTCTCTTCTTGTCTCGTCTTCATTCTCTCTCTCTCTCTCTCTCTCTCTCCTCTCTCTCTCTCCTCTCTTCTCTCTCTCTTTCTCTGCTCTCTCTTCTTCTCTCTCTCTCCTCCCTCTTTCTCTCTCTCTCTCTCTCTCCTCTCTTCTCTCTCTCTCTCTCCTCTCATCCTCTCTCTCTCTTGCTCTCTCTCTTCTTCTCTTC
>NW_019945105.1:33358-37548 GCF_002910315.2 Salvelinus sp. IW2-2015
GTGGCAAGGTCTGATAGAGAGGTAGATGGCAGAGTGGGCAGGTCCTGATAGAGAGGGTAGATGGCAGAGGGGCAGGTCTGATAGAGAAGGGTAGATGGAGAGAGGCAGGTCTGATAGAGAGGGTAGATGCCAGAGTTGCAGGTCTGATAGAGATGGTGTAGATGGAGAGAGGGGCAGGTCTAAAGAGGGTAGATGGCAGAGTGGCAGGTTCTGATGAGAGGGTCAAGAATTGGCAGAGAGAGGTAGAGAGGTAGATGCGAGGCAGGGAGAGGGGTGATGGAGAAGTGGCCGGTCTGATAGAGGAGTAGATGAGAGGTGGAGGTCCTGAATAGAGGGAGGGTAGAGAGTGGCAGGTTATAGAGAGTGGCGAGAGGTCTGACAGAGAGGGTCGATGGAGAGTGGCAGGTCTGATAGAGAGGGTAGATGGCAGAGTGGCAGGTCTGATACGAGAGGGTAGAGATGGCAGAGTGGCAGTAAGGGGTCAATTGGCAACAGTAGAGAGGGTAGATGGCAGAGTGGCAGGTCCTGATAGAGAGGGTATAATGGGAGACGTGGCCAAG
The DNA here is from genome assembly GCF_002910315.2 of Salvelinus sp. IW2-2015. Classification (NCBI taxonomy): domain Eukaryota; kingdom Metazoa; phylum Chordata; class Actinopteri; order Salmoniformes; family Salmonidae; genus Salvelinus; species Salvelinus sp. IW2-2015. The sequence goes on from NW_019945105.1 coordinate 33,919, forward strand.
GTCTGATAGAGAGGGTAGATGGCAGCAGTGGGCTATAGAGGTAGGCGTGCAGTAGAGAGGGGTGAGGCAGTGAGTGTCTATAGGGATGGGATGCTGGATGAAGTAGATGGATGGCAGGTCTGACAGAGAGGGTGATGGCAGAGTGACAGGTCTGGATAGAGAGGGTAGTGCAGAGTGGCAGGTTGAAAGAGAGGGTTAGATATGGCAGAGGTGGTAAGGTTGATAAGAGAGGGTAGATGGCAGAGTGGCAGGTCTGACAGAGAGGGTAGATGGCAGAGTAGGCAGGTCTGATAGAGAGGGTAGATGGAAAGAGTGGCAGGTTTGATGAAGAGGGTAGATGGCAGAGTGGAGGTCTGATAGAGAGGGTAGGATGGCAGAGTGGCAGGTCTGAATAGAGAGGGTAGATGGCAGAGTGGCAGGTCTGATAGAGAGGTAAGATGCGCAGAGTGGCAGCTGAATAGAGAGGGTAGATGGCAAGAGAGTGCAGGTTCTGATATGAGAGGGTAGATGGAGAGTGGCAGGTCTGATAGACGAGAGCGGTAGAGTGAGCAGGAGTGGCAGGTCTGATAGAGAGAGGTAAGATGGCCAGAGTGGCAGGTGCTGAACAGAAGAGGGTAGAGGTAGATGACAGCGTGCAGGTCTGACAGAGAGGGTAGATGGCAGAGTGGCAGGTCTGACAGAAGAGGGTAAGATGGCAGAGAGGCAGGTCTGACAGAGAGGTAGATGGCAAGAGGCAGGTCTGACAGAGAGGGTAGATGGCAGAGTGGCGGTCTGATAGAGAGGGTAGATGGCAGAGTGGCAGGTCTGACAGAGAGGGTAGATGGCAGATGCTGGCAGGGTCTTGATAGAGAGGGTAGATGACAGAGTGGCAGGTCTGATAGAGAGGTAGATGGCAAGTGGCAGGTCTGACAGAGAGGGTAGATGGCAGAGTGGCAGGTCTGACGAGAGGGTAGATGGCAGAGTGGCAGGTCTGATAGAGAGGGTAGATGGCAGAGTGGCAGGGTCTGATAGAGAGGGTAGTATGGCAGAGTGGCAGGTCTGATGAGGGGTAGATGGCAGAGTGGCAGGTCTGACAGAGAGGGTAGATGGCAAGAGAGGCGGTCTGACAGAGAGGGTAGATGGCAGAGTGGCAGGTCTGATAGAGAGGGTAGATGGCAGAGAGGCAGGTCTGACAGAGAGGGTAGATGGCAAGAGTGGCAGGTCTGACAGAGAGGGTAGATTACAGAGTGGCAGAGTGGCAGGTCTGATAGAGAGGGTAGATTACAGAGTGGCAGGTCTGATAGAGAGGGTAGAGGGTAGATGGCAGAGTGGCAGGTCTGATAGAGAGGGTAGATGGCAGAGTGGCAGTTCTGATAGAGAGGTAGAGGTCGGAGGTGTTGGGTGTGGAAGCTTCTCACCCTGGATCTCTCCCCTAATGGTAGAGGGTAGAGAGGGTAGGGAGGGAGGTAGAGGGAGGAAGGGTAGGGAGGGAGGTAGGGTAGGGAGGGAGGTAGTAGGGAGGAAGGGTAGGGAGGGAGGTATAGAGGGCGGAAGGGTAGGGAAGGGAGGTAGAGGGAGGAAGGGTAGGGAGGGAGGTAGAGGGAGAAGGGTAGGGAGGGAGGTAGAGGGAGGGAGGTAGGGAGGGAGGAGAGAGGAGGAAAGGTATGGAGGGAGGTATGAGGGAGGAAGGGTAGGGGGGAGGTAGAGGGAGGAAGGGTAAGGGAGGGAGGTAGAGGGAGGAAGGGTAGGGAGGGAGGTAGAGGGAGGAAGGGTAGGGAGAGGAGGTAGAGGGAGGAAGGGTAGGGAGGGAGGTAGAGGGAGGAAAGGTAGGGAGGGAGGTAGAGAAAGGAAGGGTAGGGGGACTGGGTGGGAGGTAGAGGGAGGAAGGGTAGGGTGAGGGAAGGTAGAGGGAGGAAGGGAGGGAGGGAGGTAAGGAGGAAGGGTAGGGAGGGAGGTAGAGGAGGAAGGGTAGGGAGGAGGTAGAGGGAGGAAAGGTAGGGAGGAGGTAGAGAAAGGAAGGGTAGGGGGGGGAGGTAGAGGGAGGAAGGGTAGGGGGGAGGTAGAGGGAGGAAAGGCTAGGGAGGGCGGTAGAGGGAGGAAGGCTGGGATGGGAGGTAGAGGGAGGAAGGGTAGGGAAGGGAGGTAGAGGGAGGAAGGGTAGGGAGGGAGGTAGAGAGGAAGGGTAGGAGGGAGGTAGAGGGGAGGAAGGGTAGGGAGGAGGTAGAGGGAGGAAGGGTAGGGGGGAGGAGGTAGAGGGAGGAAGAGGTAGGAGGGGGGAGGAGGTAGAGGGAGGGAAGGTGTAGGGGAGGGGAGGGGTAAGGGAGGTGAAGGTAGGGGGAGGGAGGTGTAGAGGGGAGGGAAGGTTAGGGAAAGGGGAGGGTAGGAGGGGAGGAGGAGGGTAGGGAGGGAGGTAGGGAGGGAGGAAGGAGGGTAGGAGGGGAGTAGGTGAGGGAGGTAGAGGTCTCTCTCTCTCTCTCTCTCGTTGCTGCAGCATCTGTCCAGCAGACACAGTGTCCAGCAAAGCACAACCCAGGTACACACTGTCAGTTCTGCATGACGATTACGATCACAATGTGGAACTTGTGTTTAATAAACCAACGTTTATTGTTCATCAGATATGAAGTGAATTATTATCACGTATCATGATATTATACCGACTCTCAGTTAACCCTACTCATGATATTATACCGACTCTCAGTTAACCCTACTCATGATATTATACCGACTCTCAGTTAACCCTACTCATGATAGTATACCGACTCTCAGTTAACCCTACTCATGATGATGACGACCCCAGCATGGCCGACAGCAGACCTAACCTCCAGGGCTGCGTGTCTCATCCCCAACAGGGTGACAGTGTGCGTCGGGGTCACGGTGTAGAGCCCTGTCGTATCCCCGTCCCTCACCACCTGTTCGTCAGCCTGAAGAGCTTCACCTACAACACCTTGGGAGAAGACACAGACATATTCTTCTCTCTCTACGACCTCAGGGAGGGGAATCACATCAGGTAAAGACAGGCTACTATAATGCTAATGGTTTGGGTCTGTTTAACATGGGAGAAGATACACAGACATCTTCTTCTCTCTCTACGACCTGTTTCTAGGTGTGTGACGTAGCTGGTTTGATAAACTACCATTAGGCTTTAGCTCTGCGGGCTAACACAGCAAGCATATCAGGTGGAGGGATTGCTACAGTTTCTACAGTAGTGTGCTAAAATGCTAATGGATGGGGTCTGTTCACGGATCACCGGGACAGCTTATTTTTAACCTTTATTTATTTAACCTTTATTTAAGTCAAGTCAGTTAAGAACAAATTCATATTTACAGTGACTGCCTACACCGGCCAATTGTGCACAGCCCTATGGGACTCCCCAATCACGGCCGGTTGTGATACAGCCTGGATTTGAACCAGGGTGTCCGTAGTGACGCCTGTAGCACTGAGATGCAGTGCTTTAGACAGCTGTGCCGTCCGGGGAGCTCCACTAACCTAGTCACACTATCGTATGACCTAAAGGAGGGCAAGCAGATGGATGGAGTGGTGATACGGTCAGGTTAGGGTACTCTGTCTCTGATCCGACAACATGTACTCTGTCTCTGATCCTATAACATGTACTCTGTCTCTGATCCTATAACATGTACTCTGTCTCTGATC
>NW_019945105.1:37554-37957 GCF_002910315.2 Salvelinus sp. IW2-2015
CATGTACTCTGTCTCTGATCCTATAACATGTACTCTGTCTCTGATCCTATAACATGTACTCTGTCTCTGATCCTATAACACTTGCTCCAGATCTGAGTCTTTTGCGGATGAAAACGGTCCCTGTCAATTTCACACGGTTTATATTTTTTTAGGTTTACATTACCGACAGTGAAGTACTTAGCATTCGCTAAGAATGTAATTGATTATACATTTACCTGACAGTTAGTCCATGATGTTGAACCATCCGTACGGTAAGGCACTAATGATTTATCAATAGCTTTGTTAATGAGGTTGATAAATAATGTACGGTTGTTTTAATTATCATAAAACACTATGAATAGCTAATGTGTGTAATGACACTGATGTAGAGTAGGTTGTGTGTGTGTGTGTGTGTGTGTGTGTG
>NW_019945105.1:38762-40396 GCF_002910315.2 Salvelinus sp. IW2-2015
AGAGGAAAGCTGTCCAGCTGGTTTGACCTTGATAACCTGTTGTCTGGTATTATCATCTCCTAGCTAGTGGGTCTGACATTAAGCTCAGGTTACAAGAGGCAAATACATATGTGTGTGTGTGTGTGTGTGTGTGCGTGCGTGCGTGCGTGCGTGTGTGCGTGTGTGTGTGTGTGCGTGGCAGCCTCTGTTCTGAGGGGTATGTTTTAAAAGGGATTCTGTCACTGAGAAGATCACACTAAATCATCCGACTGAAAATATTGACATGCTGCATCTCATCGTCACAGAACCCAGTAGAAGTTTCTGTTGTAGGGGGACCTGTTTTATGGTAACACAGTAGAAACTAGGGACACTAGAGGAGGTGCGCCTGGAGACCAAAGGAGCTGCAGTAGTTACCAAGGAGACTTCGTTACCAAGGAGACTTCGTTACCAAGGAGGCATATTTAAATAAATGTGGGCTGAAGTATATCTTTCCTTGTCAAATATCCATCGTTTCACCGCCATCTCAGGCCCTCCCACTCACAACCTGGCCATGGGTTTCGAGTTGTATTAGTCGTATGTACAGGATACACATGATATAAATCATCCAACCAAATGCATTCCTTTCTGGACAATGTAACAACCATAAGAAATAATTATAAATCGTATTCAATTATAATTCTATTAAAAAATATAAACACGACATGCAAAAATATCAAAGATTTTACTGAGTTACAGCTCAGATGGCACCTGGGACTCTGTATCATGTTAGCTATGTTATGTTAGCATGTTAGTTGACTCTACAGCTCACCTACAGCTCATCTCCCCTGGGATGAGAGATTCTCCATGTGTCTGTTAGGATATCCATACCTCAGCATGACAAAGCACCAGCCAGCTACCTTAGAGGACTTGAAACTATGTATATTTATTATCCTGGCTAAACACCTGCTAGCCAGTAGCTACCTCAGAGGGCTAATTCAAACTATACGTTTGTTATTAACATATTCCTCAGGAGCGGTTGCTAGATGTTTTTTGTCTCTGTTAAGATCTCTGGCTAAGCACCTGCTTGCTACCTCAGAGGGCTAGTTCAAACCATAAGTGTGTTATTAGCATTTATGGCTGGTACTTGCACCTGGAGTACCAATCATTCGACACAAAAAGAAGCTGCCGTACTTCAGAACAATGGCCCATCAAACATTTGTATAGAACAAGGAAGTGGAAATGATCATGTGGAGATGACTGGGTAGAAAGGGGATTTTAACGAGTACCTGCTATCTAGGGGACGTTACGCTATGTTCTATTCCCCCAGGGCGCTGATTGGCTGGCTCTTTTTCCACCTTCGCTCGGTTGGGTACAGTTACCGTAGGCTCTATTCCAATATTCACAATATCATTCCACTTAAAATATAGTCGTTTGAAACTGAGTCCTCTTTCCTGCAAATATACGATTTCATATTTTCTCTGTGAGAGGAACTGATTCACCGCTGATGGTTTGGCCTTTCTGGACCCAATATATTTATATTCTGATGATAGTTTGTCCTTTCTGGACCCAATATATTTATATTCTGATGATAGTTTGTCCTTTTTGGACCCAATATATTTATAATCTGATGATAGTTTGTCCTTTCTGGACCCAATATATTTATAATCTGATGATAG
>NW_019945105.1:40826-53031 GCF_002910315.2 Salvelinus sp. IW2-2015
AGTTTGTCCTTTCTGGACCCAATATATTTATATTCTGATGATGGTTTGTCCTTTCTGGACCCAATATATTTATATTCTGATGATAGTTTGTCCTTAGTGGACCCAATATATTTATATTCTGATGATAGTTTGTCCTTAGTGGACCCAACATTTGTATTTGTATTTATTATGGATCCCCATCAGTTCCTGCCAAGGCAGCAGCTACTCTTCCTGGGGTTTATTATGGATCCCCATTAGTTCCTGCCAAGGCAGCAGCTACTCTTCCTGGGGTTTATTATGGATCCCCATTACTCTTCCTGGGGTCCAGCAAAATTAAGGCATTTTGTACAATTTTAAAACATTACAATACATTCAGAGATTTCACAACACACTGTGCGCCCCCAGGCCCCTACCCCACCACTAGGGCCACGAAGGCTCAGATAGCTTTATCCCCTTAATAAATAAAATCATCACTTAAAAAATGCATTTAGTGTTTACTTGGGTTATCTTTGTGTAATATTTCAATTTGTTTGATGATCTGAAACATTTAAGTGTGACAAATGTGCAAAAAAATAAGAAGCTTTATTATAGATTATAGACAGACTTATCTCCATCTTAGCTACTGTTGTATCAATATGTTTTGACCATAACAGTTTACTATCAAGGGTTACTCCAAGCAGTTTAGTCATCTCAACTTGCTCGATTTCCACATTATTTATTACAAGATTTAGTTGAGGTTTAGGGTTTAGTGAATGATTTGTCCCAAATACAATGCTTTTAGTTTTAGAAATATTTAGGACTAACCTATTCCTTGCCACCCACTCTGAAACTAACTGCAGCTCTTTGTTGAGTGTTGCAGTCATTTCAGTCGCTGTAGTAGCTGACGTGTATAGTGTTGAGTCATCAGCATACACATAAACTCTGGCTTTATTCAAAGTCAGTGGCAGGTCATTAGTAAAAATTGAAAAAAGCAAGGGGCCTAAACAGCTACCCTGAGGAATTCCTGATTCTATCTGGATTCTATTTGATAGGCTTCCATTAAAGAACACCCTCTGTGATCTGTTAGACAAGTAACTCTTTATCCACATTACAGTAGGGGGTGTAAAGCCATAACACATACGTTTTTCCATCAGCAGACTATGATCAATAATGTCAAAAGCTGCAATGAAGTCTAACAAAACTTCAGACATTTATATTCTCATGCTGGTTTGTCCTTTCTGGACCCAACAGTATCTGTTGTGTATAGATAAAGATAGTGCATCATGGGTATCGTCTTCTTTTAGATGTCTTTGCTTTCTGTGAATCACTGAGGAGCCGCACACATGCAGGCATCAGACAAAATATACAAATATAAAACAGAAAGACAAACCCCCCTCTGACAAGCATGATGCCCCTCTGACAGCATCATACCCCTGACATCATCATACCCCCTCTGACAGCATCATACCCTCTGACAGCATCAACCACCCCCCTCTGAAGCATCATACCCCCCCCCCCCTGCAGCATCATGCCCCCTCTGACAGCATCATACCCCCCCCCCCCGTCAGCATCATACCCCCTCTGACAGCATCTACCCCCCTCTGGCAGCAGAATACCCCCTCTGACAGCATCATACCCCTCTGACAGCATCAAACCCCTTCTGACAGCATCATACCCCTCTGCAGACATAACCCCTCTGACAGCATCAACCCCCTCTGCAGTATACCCCTCTGAAGCATCTACCCCTCTGGCAGCAGCATACCCTCTGACAGCAGCTACCCCTCTGACAATCATACCCCCTCTGCAGATAACCCCTGAAGCATCATACCCCCCTTGAAGCATCATACCCCCTGCATCAGACAGCATCATCCCCCTCTGCAGCATCATACCCCCTCTGACAGCATCATTACCCCCTCTGGCAGGCATATACCCTCCGCAGCATCAACTCTGAAGCATCATACCCCTCCGACAGCATCAAACCTCTGACACATCATACCCCCTCTGCAGCATATACCCCTGAGCATCATACCCCTTGTTACAGCATCATACCCCCCTCTGACATCATCATACCCCCCTCTGACAGCATCAAATCCTCTTCTGACAGCATCATACCCCCTTGAAGATCATACCCCTCTGCCAGCATCACACCCCTCTGACAGCATCATCCCTCTGACAGCATCAACCCCCTCTGACAGCATCATACCCCTCTGACAGCATCATACCCCCTCTGACAGATCATACCCCTTACCGCATCGTACCCCCCTCTGACATCATCAAACCCCCTCTGACAGCATCAACCCCTCTGAAGCATCATACCCCCTCTGACAGCATCAATCCCTCTGACAGCATCATACCCCTCTAAGATCATACCCCTCTGACAGATCATATCCCTCTGACGCATCACCCTTGACAGCCATCATAACCCCCCTCTGACAGCATCAACCCTCCTGACAGCATCATACCCCCCTCTGACAGCAGCATCCCCTCTGACAGCACATACCCCTCTGACAGCATCAACTCCACCCTCTGACAGCATCATACCCCCCTCTGTCAGCATCATACCCCCTCTGACAGCATCATACCCCTCTGACAGCATCATACCACCCCTGACAGCATTACCCCTCTCTGACAGCATCATACCACCCTCTGACAGCATCATACCCCTCTGACATCATCATACCCCTCTAATCATCATACCCCTCTGACAGATCATACCCCCCTCTGACAGCATCATACCCCTCTGACAGCAATCATCACCCCTCTGACATCATCATACCCCCTCTGACAGCATCATACCCCCTCTGAGTCAAGCAGTTGCATACAGTGTTGGCGTGTTTGTGTGTGTGTGTTTTGTCTGGTTGTGTGTGGTGCACATGTATGTGTTTTTGTTTGGTGTGTGTGTGTGCGGCGCGTGTGTGTTTCAGTTTGTGTGTGTGCGCGCGTGTGTATATGTGTGTGTGCTAGGGATGTGTCAAATATAAACATTTTCTTTATCGTTTAAATGTTTAAACAATAAGAAAAAAAATACATAAAATGATATGAATTCACAATTCAGATTATGATCCTGTTAATGACCACTAGGGGGCAGTGCAGTTCAATCTACCTCAGTCCTGGCTACCAGACAGCGCTCACCTTACTGCTGTCCCCCACCCACTCAGCAACCATGGTAGTTAATGCTGTTTGAGGTTCTCTGCTGTGGGCTTCTCCTCCATGTTCCCAGTTGTCATGACATGGGACTTCATGTCCCACTTCTCCCCAATGTGATGGCTGGTAGCAGTGACGTATGACAGCGTGTTCATAGACGTCCAACAATCTGTTGTTACGTATGGTGTTTGAGAGCTCCCGCTTTGTACTTGCAGAGCCCGGATTTCTCCATCCGGTCCGTCACGATTCATCGACGTGGCATCTTGTATTGTGTGTGTAAATATGGCATCGTGGTGTTGAAGCCCACATCCTCTCATAGACATTGAAACCAGTAGATGGTAATGAAGTCAGAACTATGTGAATTTGAAGCGCGCCATATTGCTGAATGGGGCTGAATGGCACCAACAAATCGCTTAGGATCATGGTGAAAGTGGCCTTAACTATCAAGGTGGATGTAGTCGTTTTCATCCTGCCTGAGAGTCAACCGGGAGCTTCCTCGTAGCCTGCTGGCCTGTGATTGGTCCGTGTCAGCACATGGTCCTGTGTGATGACAAATGTAGTAGTCAGAATGATTCACTATTGAATTAAATATCTCACATTGTTTTGCGAACGTAAAAATTAAATGTGGGGATCGAACTTGATCATAATTTCTTCTTATTTGTCCTGTTTTTTTCTACATTTTACTATGTTGTTATTGATTATTGCATTGTTGGGTTTTTGAGTTTGCAAATAAGGCATTTCACTGTACTTGTGACATTAAAAAACTTGAAACTTAAAACACATTTTAGAGCCCAAAATGACAGTATAAAAAAAATATTTGGGGCTGTTCTGGCAATCGTAATTTACATAGGATTTCTAGGGCAGACCAGAGCTTTTGGCACAACTAGGTTGCTACCACTAGCCGACCATGAGGGTTAGGGGTGTCATGCTCCAGACCGGAGACTGGGGGCCTAAGCTTCCTCTACCATTGACAACGGATGCAGATTAACTGCAATCATTTCTATAATCAGAGCTGTGATGTGATGGAGTGAGAAAATCACAGCTCTGATTGCAGAAATGATTGCAGTTGATATGCAGCCATTGTCAAATGGTAGAGGATGTCTCCTTCAATACCTCAATGGCATATCTAGAACCAGACTACAAGATGCCATGTTGAAAAACCGTGACGGCCATGATGGAGAAATCGTACAATGTTTTCTCTGGAAGTACGAAGCGGAAGCTCTCAAACAAAATATGTGGCGTTAACAACAGATTGTTGGACGTCTATGAACACGCTGTCATTCGTCACTGCTACCAGCCATCACATTGGGGAGAAGTGGGACATGAAGTCCCATGTCATGACAACTGGGAACATGGAGGAGAAGCCCACAGCAGAGAACCTTAAACAGCATTAACTACCATGGTTGCTGAGTGGGTGGGGGACAGCAGTAAGGTGAGCGCTGTCTGGTAGCCAGGACTGAGGTAGATTGAACTGCACTGCCCCCTAGTGGTCATTAACAGGACCATTATCTGAATTGTGAATTCATATCATCTTCTGTTTTTTCTTGTCGTTAAAACGTTTTTTTTTTTTTAAAGGCAGTAAACAAAAAGGCAGTTTAAAATGTTAATAAAATGTTTACATTTTTCACATCCCTAGTTGAGACTATCATTTTGATATCATGTATGGTCCTTGTATCCATAGCTCTGTCCATGAGTTTTTGAGAGTGGTTACATTTCTCCAGACCTATCCCATAGATGTTTACCAAATCAGTGGGTGGGTGGCCCTTTGTTATTGTTACAGTTTGCCCCTTTAATATGTCATGTAATATGCTGCTATCCTTAGATGGTCTCTATCGATGCGATGCGATAATGGTTTGGTTTAGAAAATGTATTTTGTATTGTATTGTACTGCATGTTTTTTATTTTCTGGCCAATGACTGTTCGAATCCAAAGTGTTTAGTGGGCGATTCTAAATAGTGGGACATGACATCCCATCGCAGAAATTGCTTGGAAATGCAGCAACAGCAGTTTTTCTTTATTTTTTCAGTGAGAAGTTTATGGTCAGACTGAACAAGAATGGAGGTCCCAAAAATCCAGAAAAGGTTGACCGACTGTGTGCTCTCTTCACGGTGAGCTCACCAGACACCCATCCCACTCCACCCCAATAGCATCGCAATCAACATTTACGTGATCATCAAACAATAGTTTCCATAATGGTTATTGGCTTTATCGCCCCTTACATGACTAACTAATGTATTTAACTGTTTACTCTGGCCTTTATCGCCCCTTACACGACTAACTAATGTATTTAACTGTTTACTCTGGCCTTTATCACCCCTTACACGACTAACTAATGTATTTAACTGTTTACTCTGGCCTTTATCACCCCTTACACAACTAACTAATGTATTTAACTGTTACTCTGGCCTTTATCACCCCTTACACAACTAACTATTGTATTTAACTGTTACTCTGGCCTTTATCACCCCTTACACAACTAACTAATGTATTTAACTGTTTACTCTGCAGGATCTAAGCAATAAGGACATGAAGCGGGACCTGTATATTGTTTCCCAAGTCATCAGAACTGGTAAGACATGATGTCTAGAATTTAATTTGGTCTCAGTTAGGGTAAAACAGTATGCTGCGTCTGTTTCATTTCAAGAAATAGGCTTAGGAGGGATGCCCCTCTCCTCCTGCAAGGCCAGCAACGTCCTAAGTGGCCTCATGTAACTTATGTGTTATCTTTCCTTGGCTGGCTCTGAATGTGCAGAACAGTCCACCTTTGATCCCAGATGACAGCTTTCATACAAAGCATGAGCACACCAGTTGAGCACACCAGGCCCTATATATATCTCAGTGATTCTCTCCCTCTGGATCCCTAGTCCAGTTTCTAACTGTACACTCAGCTGTCCCCATAGGAGAACCCTTTGAAGAACCGTTGTTGGTTCCAGGTAGAACCCCTTTTGGTTCCAAGTAGAATAATTTTGAGTTCCATGTAGAACCACTTTTGGTTCCAAGTAGAATCATTTTGAGTTCCATGTAGAATCCTTTCCACAGAGGGTTCTATATGTAAAACTGCTCCAATATCATACAGTATACAACTCTTCCCCTAGCTGTCTGGTCAATGTTATTTCCCTACCCTAGCTGTCTGCTCAACGTTATTTCCCTACCCTAGCTGTCTGCTCAGATCCAGAAGTACAGAACCAAGCACCTGAGGTGACGTTTAGGATATGACAGGCACACAGACAGACAGACTAAGCTGTGGTGTGACTACAGACAGACAGACAGACAGACAGACACAGACAGACAGACAGACAGACAGACAGACAGACAGACAGACAGACAGACAGACAGACAGACAGACAGACAGACAGACAGACAGACAGACAGACTAAGCTATGGTGTGATTAGATAGCTGAGTCATGTATTTATTTACAGTACTGTTCTGCCCGTGTGGCTCAGTTGGGTAGAGCATGGTGCTTGCAACACCAAGGTTGTGGATTCGATTCCCACGAGGGACCAGTATGACTCACTGCTGTAAGTGGCTCTGGATCAGAGAGTCTGCTAAATGACTCACTACTGTAAGTGGACCTAGTCAAGAACTACAGGAAACGTATGATCTCTGCTTAATCTGCAAAACAAAGGTTTCCTGTACCAAATATTAGTTCTGCTTGTTCTGATGTATTCAAATACTTATATGTCATGCAATAAAATTGCAAAGATTAATCTACTTAAAAAATACTACCAACGTGATTTTCTGGATTTTTGTTTTAGATTCCGGGTCTTCATAGTCTGAAGTGTACCTATGATGAAAAATTTACAGACCTCTACATGTGTGTAAGTAGGAAAACCTGTCAAGAATTCGGGCAGTGTATCAAAATACTTGGTCTCCCCACTGTATATAAACCCTACTGACGTATATCAACACTGTATCTATGTAACCCTACTGGACAGTAATATCAACATGTATCTCTATTGTAACCCTACTGACAGTATATATCAACAATGTATCTATGTAAAGCCAGTTTATCAACAGTGTATCTAGACCTACTGACAGTACCAGTCAAAAAGTTTGGACAAACCCCACTCATTTGGGGATTTGTCTTTATTTTACTCATTTCTCTACATTGTAGAATATAGTGAAGACATCAAAATATGAAATAAACACAATTGAATCATGTTGCTCACGCCCTGACCTTAGATATTCTCTGTTTTTCTATATTACTTTTGGTAGGTTCAGGGTTGTGAACTTAGGGGGTGGACTAGGGTACATACCCTTAAATACCAGTACCTTAGACTGCGATACGCCTTAATGCATACCCCTTTAATGGCATACCCTGATAATACCTTAACTGCACTACCCATGTATACATTACCTCTAATGCATACCCTTGCAATACATACCCTTAATGCATACCCTGATACATACCCTTAAATGCATACCCTGGCATTACATACCCTTAATGCAATACCCTGCAACATTACCTTAATGCATACCTGCATACATACCTCTAATGGATACCCTGAATTACATACCTTAATGCATACCGTGAATACAACCACTTTTTAATGACATACCCTGCAACTTACCCTGAATGCATACCGCTGAATACATTTCACCCTGCAAGTACTTTTACCCTGCATAATACCTTAATGCATTACCCTGAATACATTACCTTAAGATACCCTGAATACATACCATTAATGCATACGCTGAATACAGACCCTTAACTGCATACCCTGCATACATACCCTTTAATGAATACCCTGCATACAACCCTTAATGCATACCCTGACATACTACCCTATAATTGCATACCTGGTAATAATACCCTTGAAGTGCATACCCTGAATACATACCCTAGAATACATACCCCTGATAACATACCCTTAATAGCATTTACCCTGAACTACATACCCTTAATGCATTCACCCTGAATACATAACCTTAAGCATACCCTGAATACATTACCCTCTAATGCATACCCTGCACTACAATACCCTTAAATGCATAGCCCTGACTACATACCCTTAATTGCATACCCTGCAGTACTCGAACCCTTAATGCAATTACCCTGAATACATTACCATAATGCATACCCTGAATACATACCCTTAATGCCATACCCTGCATACGATACCCATTAATGCATAACCTGAGTACATAACCCTTAATGCATAGCCCTGAATAATACCCTCTAGGCATACCCTGAATACATACCCTTAATGCATACCCCTGAATACATCACCCTTAATGCAATACCCATGAATACATACCCTTAATGCATACCCTGCATTTACATACCCTTACATGCATTACCCTGCAATACAGACCCTTAATCGCACGACCCTGCACATTACGATACCCTTAATGCATTATACCCTGCATTACCATACCCTTACTGCATACCCTGCATGCATTACCCTTAATTGATACCTGAATACGATTACTCCCTTAATGGCATCCCCTGCAATACTTACCCTTAATGCATACCTGAATACCATACCCCTTGAATGCTACCGCGAAATACATACCCTTAATGCATTACCCTGCATAATACCCTTAATGCATACCCTGAATACATTAACAGCTTAAATGCATTACCCTGAAATACAATACACCTTAATGCATACCCTGCATACATACCCTTAAATGCATTACGCTGACACACATACCTTAATGCATACCCTGCTACGATACCCTTAAATGCATACCCTGCATACATACCCTTAGTGCATAGCCTGAATACATACCTTAATGCATACCCCTGGAATACATTACCCTTAAGCATACCCTGCATACAATACTTAATGCATACCCTGCACTGTTACATACCCTTAATGCATTACCCTGAATACCATACCCTTAATGCCAGTACCCTGAATACATACCCTTAAATGCATACCCTGATACATACGCCTTAATGCATTTACCATGAATATTTTTTTTTTCATACCCTTAATTTGCCATACCTCGAATACATACCCTTAATGCATACCCTGAATACATACCCTTAATGCCATACCCTGAACAAACTTAGATGCCATTCCCTGAATACATTACCTTAATGCATTACCCTTGCGCATACATACCTTATGCATACCCTGCAACATACCCTTAATGCATAACCTGAATACATTACCTTAATGCATTACCCTAATTACATACCCTTAATGCATACCCTGCAATACATACCCTTTAATGCTACCCTGCATACCATACCCGTTAATGCAACCCGATATACCCTTAATGCATACCTTTAATGCTTCAACACATTTCAGCTTGTGCGAAAACGAGTAAGGATATGAAACATTTAACAACTGCGTTCCTAAATTGAGTCTTTCTTCATATTCTGACTAATCAGTATTCAAGTTCCCCTTCATTTCCCATAGTAAACACATAGACTGATGTGAGTGGGGAACCATACGGGCTTAAGTGAGCCGAAACAAAGCAAGACTTTGCCATTTCTGTTGTCGATCGGCATTTCGTTCCAAAGACAAACCTATAGGATAATGCACTCATTCCAACACAAAAAATGCGCAACCAATGCACAACAGTGGCATATATCACACCATCTTTAATGTGTTCGATTCTTCTATAGATGCTAGAAAGAGTGTACCACTAGGGTCTATTTGCTGATGGGAGAAACTGTGTTTGTTTCCTTATTCCATTATGTCCTAATGGTGGTAGTGGATGATCAGGACGTGACTGAGTCTAATGGTGGGAGGGATACTCAGGACGTGACTTAGTCTCAATGGAGGGAGGGATATCAGGACTGACTGAGTCATAATGCTGAGGAGATATCAGGACGTGACTGAGTCTAATGGTGGAGGGAAATATCAGGACGTGACTGTATCTAGATGGTGGAGGGATAACAGGACGTGACTGAGTCTAATGGTGGAGGGATAACAGGACGTGACTGAGTTCAAATGGTGGAGCGGATAACAGACTGACATGAGTCTAAATGGTGGAGGGATTCAGGACGTGACTAGTCTAACTGGTGGCAGGGATATCAGGACGTGACTTGAGATCTAATGGCTGGACGGGATAATCCAGGACGTGACTGAGTCTAATGGTGGAGGGATATCAGGACGTGAAATCACTTACATACAATCATTTAATACATACTGTACAGCGTTGTTGGTTGTGTGTGTGTGTGTGTGTGTGTGTGTGTGTGTGTGTGTGTGTGGCTGTGTGTTGTGTGTGTCGTGTGTGGTGTGTGTGTGTGTTGTGGTGTGTGTGTGTGTCTGTGTTGGCCTAGCGTGTCACTCACGTGTGACTTTGCGAGTACACAGAGTCTTCTCCTCCTTTCAGCTCTGAGATGGCTCCCGGCAGTACATCATCATGGCAACACCAGCACAGCCGCTACGTTCTCTCTGTAACTGGACTCGTGAGGAGGACCCTCTTAGAGCAATTCAATGCAGATCCCCTGCACCATGCCACACACACACAGCACACACCAACACCACACACCATACAACACACCACACACACACGACGACACACACACACACCACACACACACCACACGTGCACACAACACACACACACACACACACCACAATAACAACACCAACGTAAATTTTCAGTACGCTTACAGTTATCAGTACATATACCAATCATGAATTATTTAGGCAGATAAGGCCCTGAGAGGCTGGGGTATACGGCCAACTTTACTCACGGCTAGGCTGTTCTTAAGCACGACACAAGCTGGGTGCTGGATACAGTACTCAGCCGTGGTCATGATTGACCAATATATCACAAACCCCAGAGGTGCCCTTATTGGCTATTATCAAAACGGTTTACCAATGGTAATAGAGCAGGTAAAAATATATGTTTGTCATACCAATGGAACGTCTAGATATATGTGCTTGTCAGCCAATCATGCATTCCAGGCTCGAACTAACCTGTTTATAATTACTTTTGAGTCATCTAGGCAGACTCTCGGATCCAGAGAGACTTTTACAGTAGTGAGTCATTTAGGCAAGACTCTCTGATCCAGAAGCACTAGCACGTAGTTAGTCATCTTAGCAGACTTCTCTGCATCCAGAGATACTACAGTAGTGAGTCCATTTAGCAGAACTCTCTTATCCAGAGCCATCACAGTAGATGAGCTCATTTAACAGACTCTCTATCCAGAGCCATTACAGTAGTGACGTCATTTTAGCTGACTCTCTGATCCAGAGAGACTGTACAGTAAGTGCAGTCATTTATGCAGGACTCTCTTATCCAGAGCCACTACAGCTTAGTGAGTCATTTACGCAGACGCTCTCCTGATCCAGAAGATCTACATAGTGATCATTTAGAGACTCTCCCCCCCCTCTATCCAGAGCCACTACAGTAGTGAGTCATTGTAGCAGACTCTCTTATCCAGAGCCACTACAGTAGTGAGTCTTTAGCAGACTCTCTGATATCCAGAGAGACTACAGTAGTGAGTCATTTAGCAGCGCTCTTATCCACAGAGACTTACAGTAGTGATGTCATTTAGCAGACCTCTTATCCAGAGACTTACAGTGAGTGAGTCATTTAGCAGACTCTTTGATCCAACGAGCCACTATACAGTAGTGAGTCATTAGCAGACTTCTGATCAAGAGGATTACATAGTGAGTCATTTAGCAGACTACTCCTGATCCAGAAGTCCAGCTTACAGCAAGTGATCATTTTAGCAATCTCTCAGATCCAGAGCCACTCATACGCCAGTGAGATCAATTTAGCAAGACTCTCTGATCAGAGCACTCTACAGCAGTGAGTCACTTTAGCAGGACTCTCTGATCCAGAGCCACTTACCAAGTGAGTCATTAGCCAGACTCTCTGATCAGAGCCACTCTACAGTAGTGATCATTAGCACTCTCTACAGAGCCATTACAGCAGTGAGTCATTTAGCAGACTCCTGATCCAGGCCACATACAGTAAGTCATTTAGCAGACGTCCGTTGATCCAGAGCCACTTACAGCAGTGAGTCATTTAGCAGACTTCTCTGATCCGGGACACTTACAGCAGTGAGTCACTTTAGCAGACCCTTCTATCCAGAGCATTACAAGTAGTGAGTCATTAGCAGACTCTCTGATCCAGAGCCACTATACAGCAGTGAGCATTTAGGCAGACTCTCTGAGTCCAGAG
>NW_019945105.1:54170-64506 GCF_002910315.2 Salvelinus sp. IW2-2015
TGCAGTGTGTTGGCTGTAGTGTTGTTGGCTGTAGTTGTGTTGGCTGCATTGTGTTGGCTCTGGTGTGTTGGCTGCAGTGTGTTGGTTGCAGTGGTGTTGGTTAGTGTGTTGGCTCTGGTGTGTTGGTTGCAGTGTGTTGGTTGCAGTGTGTTGGCTGCGGTGTGTTGGCTGCAGTGTGTTGGCTGCGGTGTGTTGGCTGCGGTGTGTTGGCTGCGGTGTCTTGGCTGCGGTGTCTTGGCTGCGGTGTCTTGGCTGCGGTGTCTTGGCTGCGGTGTCTTGGCTGCGGTGTCTTGGCTGCGGTGGTTGGCTGCGGTGTCTTGGCTGCGGTGTCTTGGCTGCGGTGTCTTGGCTGCGGTGTGTTGGCTGCAGTGTGTTGGCTGCAGTGTGTTGGTTGTAGTGTGTTGGCTCTGGTGTGTTGGCTGCGGTCTGTTGGCTGCGGTGTGTTGCTGCGGTGTGTAGGCTGCGGTGTGTTGGCTGCAGTGTGTTGGCTGCAGTGTGTTGGCTGCAGTGTGTTGGCTGCAGTGTGTTGGTTGCAGTGTGTTGGCTGCAGTGTGTTGGCTGCAATGTGTTGGCTCTGGTGTGTTGGCTGCAGTGTGTTGGCTGCAGTGTGTTGGCTCTGGTGTGTTGGCTGCAGTGTGTTGGCTGCAGTGTGTTGGCTGTAGTGTGTTGGCTTGTAGTGTGTTGGCTGTAGTGTGTTGGCTGCATTGTGTTGGCTCTGGTGTGTTGGCTGCAGTGTGTTGGTTGCAGTGTGTTGGTTGCAGTGTGTTGGTTGCAGTGTGTTGGCTCTGGTGTGTTGGTTGCAGTGTGTTGGTTGCGGTGTGTTGGCTGCGGTGTGTTGGCTGCGGTGTGTTGGCTGCAGTGTGTTGGCTGCAGTGTGTTGGTTGCAGTGTGTTGGCTCTGGTGTGTTGGCTGCGGTCTGTTGGCTGCGTGTGTTGGCTGCGGTGTGTTGGCTGCAGTGTGTTGGCTGCAGTGTGTTGGCTGCAGTGTGTTGGTTGCAGTGTGTTGGCTGCAGTGTGTTGGTTGCAGTGTGTTGGCTGCATTGTGTTGGCTCTGGTGTGTTGGCTGCAGTGTGTTGGCTGCAGTGTGTTGGCTGCAGTGTGTTGGCTGTAGTGTGTTGGCTGCATTGTGTTGGCTCTGGTGTGTTGGCTGCAGTGTGTTGGTTGCAGTGTGTTGGATGCACTGTGTTGGCTGCAGTGTGTTGGCTGCAGTGTGTTGGCTGCAGTGTGTTGGCTGTAGTGTGTTGGCTCTGGTGGTGTTGGCTGCGGTGTGTTGGCTCTGGTGTGTTGGCTCTGGTGTGTTGGCTCTGGTGTGTGGCTTGTTTGGTGTGTTGGCTCTGGTGTGTTGGCTCTGGTGTGTTGGCTGCAGTGTGTTGGCTGCAGTGTGTTGGCTCTGGTGTGTTGGCTCTGGTGTGTTGGCTCTGGTGTGTTGGCTGTAGTGTGTTGGCTGTAGTGTGTTGGTTGCAGTGTGTTGGCTGCAGTGTGTTGGCTGCAGTGTCAGAGGAATCAGATGATCCTGATTGGAGGGTTCCTGAAGGGGAACTATAATGAGTTCATCACACCTTTCTTCTGGACACCTATTTATAGCAAATAAAATAAAACATACTTTAGAAACATATTCCATTGCTAGAAATCGTCATAGTTTACAGTAAGCAGAAAAATAACCAATTCCACCTCATTCCGTGTGCTAAGTTCATGTTTAATGTCATAAAAACCTAAATAGATTTTATTGTAATTTTTATAAAACAATCCCTTAAAGTAAATATTTAACATTTGACTTACACTATGCACATAAAATAAATCCTATTGTCTATCTTACATAACAATAACTAGAAACAAGATGAAGCAAGCAACACATAAATAATAGCCTAATAATGTCATCTCCGCAGTAAATAGCAATGAACATGTGGCTATGTCTACTTGATATTGCTGCCAAACACAAACTAAGGAACAATTCACATCTATATTTATGAAAAAAAAAAAAAAATGGACATAATTTATTGTTAGGCCATATGTAAACACATATATTGTATCTTTACTGAGACAGACAAATACAGAACACACTTTGCATTGCACAAAGGATTAGAACTAAAATATTAACATAGATTAAGTTAGATTTAGTTTGCTCATTATAATACAGTTATTGTCATTTGTATAATGTTAGAGTTTAATTTACAGTTTTTAAGACTCAACCAACATGTCTGACTCCAGTGATTGACATACAGTGCCTTGCAAAAGTACTCATAACCCTTGGATTTCTTCACATTTTATTTTTACAAAGTGGGATTAAAATGCATTTAATTGTAATTTTTTTGTCAGCAGTCAACACAAAATATTCTGTAAAGTCAAAGTGAAAGACTTATTTTTAAGCTCCATGAATCAATACATGTTAGAAACACATTTGGCAGTGATTACAGCTGTGAGTCTTTCTGTTACATCTGCCCCTGCCACACCCTCTACTTCTCACTTTCTGGGTCAGTCTCCAAGAGCTGTGAGTCTTTCTGTTACATCTGCCCCTGCCACGCCCTCTACTCACTTTCTGGGTCAGTCTCCAAGAGCTGTGAGTCTTTCTGTTACATCTGCCCCTGCCATGCCCTCTACTTCTCACTTTCTGGGTCAGTCTCCAAGAGCTGTGAGTCTTTCTGTTACATCTGCCCCTGCCACGCCCTCTACTTCTCACTTTCTGGGTCAGTCTCCAAGAGCTGTGCGTCTTTGTTACATCTGCCCCTGCCACACCCTCTACTTCTCACATTCTGGGTCAGTTTTTCTGGTGGGAAGCAGACCGAAGCAGGTTTTCCTCTAGGATTTTGCCTGTGCTTAGCTCTATTCCATMTATTTTTATCCTAAAAACTCCCTAGTCCTTGCCAAAGACAAGCATACCCATAACATAATGCAGACACCACCATGTTTGAAAATAAGGAGGCAGTTACTCAGTGTTGGATTTGTATTTAGGCCAAACAATTTATTCCTTTGCCTTGTTTTTTTTTGCATTATTACTTTAGTGCCTTGAAACAAGATGCATGTTTTGGAATATTTTTTATTTTTGTATTCTTATTTTCTGTTCATCATTTCTCTCATCACAGCCATTGAACTCTAACTGTTTTAAAATCACCAATGGCCTCATGGTAACATCCCTGAGCAGTTTCACTCCTGTAGCTCAGTTCAGAAGGCCAACTGCATCTTTGATGTGTCTGGGTGGTTTAATACATAATCCACAGCATAATAATTAACATGACCATGTTTAAAGAGATATTCAATGTCTGATTTGTTATTTTTACCCATCTGCCAATCACTGTGGTTCTTTATGAGGCTTTCCAAAAGCTCCCTGGTCTTTGTAGTTGTGCTTGAAATTCAATAGTTGACTAAGGGACAGATGTATGTATGAGGGACAGAGGACGGGTTAGTCATTCACAAATCATGTCAACCCCTATTATTTCACACAGAGTGAGTCCATATCATTTCTAATGTGATTTGTTAAGTCAAATTTTACTCCTGAACTAATTTAGGCCAAAACAAAGGGGCTGAATACTTATGCAATTAACATATATTTAGTTATCACATTTTTATTACACTTTGACAGACTGTTTTGAGTAGATTGTTGACAATGAAATACATTTTAATCTCACTTTGTAACACAATAAAATGTGAAGAAATCGAAGGGGTCTGAATACTTTTGAAAGGCACTGTACATTACATGAGGTGAAAGGCACATGCCCTAGCAGCCTAGACACCTATATTTCACGATGGAACTATGAGAACATGAGAATCCTAATGCTCTGGTTCTGCCCATTCTAAAGCATCTGAACTATGGCCCAGTATGTAATAAAGGACAGAGCTGTGGTCCTACAGGTGGACAAGAACTATGGAACCCAGTATTGTTTATAAAAGACAGAGCTTGTGGTCCTACAGGGTGGACAGAACTATGGCCCAGTATGTTAATAAAGGACAGAACTATGAGAACATGAGAATCCTAATGCTCTGGTTCTGCCCATTCTAAAACATCTAACTATGGCCCAGTATGTTTATAAAGGACAGAGCTGTGGTCCTACAGGGTGGACAGAACTATGGCCCAGTATGTTTATAAAGGACAGAACTATGAGAACATGAGAATCCTAATGCTCTGGTTCTGCCCATTCTAAACATTTGTTATAAAACAAAACACTATATTGAAGATTTTCCTTCAGTTTTGGACATTTGAGAACATTGAATCCCAGAGCCTTTATCCTTCTGCCTAGGAGGAGGCAGTCTAGTGTGTGAAGAGGGAAAGCAACATTACTGCAGCGCACAGAGTACCGTCTGTCTTTATTATTGTCAGTGTTTTGAGAGTTTGGGGAAATAACTCTCAAGGGCATGTGTGTCCTTAAGAGCAGACATGTACCATCAGGACTACCCCACACACCTCCTGTCATATCTCACAATATCTCCAGTTTATCTCCATGATCACTGGCATGTTATCATTCCAGAAAATAAGTATTTTAACTTGGAGCATTTAGTTTCCTCCGTCACATAGTAAATGATCATTCCCCTCTCTAACAAATGTTAATGGAGTACATTAGCGTGTCTAGTTTGAGAAACAGACGTCTCACAAGTCCTCAACTGTCTGTTTCTCAAACTAGACACACTGATGTACTTGTCCTCTTGCTCAGTGGGGCCTCCCACTCCTCTTTCTTTTCTGGTTAGAGCCAGTTTGCGCTGTTCTGTGAAAGGGAGTAGGAAACAGTGTTGTACGAGATCTTCAGTTTCTTGGCAATTTCTCGCATGGAATAGCTTTCATTTTTCAGAACAAGAATAGACTGACGAGTTTCAGAAGAAAGGTCTTTGTTTCTAGCCATTTTGAGCCTCTAATCGAACCCACAAATGCTGATGCTCCAGATACTCAACTAGTCTAAAGGCCAGTTTTATTGCTTCTTTAATCAGCACAAAAGTATTCAGCTGTGCTAACATAATTGCAAAAGGGTTTTCTAATGATCAATTAGCCTTTTAAAATGATAAACTTGGATTAGCTAACACAATGTGCCATTGGAACACAGGAGTGATTGTTGCTGATAATGGGCCTCTGTACGGCAATAGATATTCTGTTCCATTAAGAATATGCTGTTTCCAGCTACAATGGTCATTTACAACATTAATGTCTACACTGTATTTCTGATCAATTTGATGTTATTTTAATGGACAAATAAAAATGTGCTTTTCTTTCAAAAACAAGAACATTTCTAAGTGACCCAAACTTTTGAACTGTAGTGTATATCTGTCCTGTATCTTCTATTGTTATCAGACACCTGTTCCCTGTATCTTCTATGTTATTCAGACACCTGTCCTATAACTCCTGTTATATATCTGTCCTGTACTCCTGTTATATATCTGTCCTGTATCTTCTATTGTTATCAGACACCTGTCCTGTATCTTCTATTGTTATCAGACACCTGTCCTGTATCTTCTATTGTTATCAGAACTACTCTGTTCTATAACTCCTGTTGTTATATACAGTTGAAGTCGGAAGTTTACATACACTTAGGTCGGAATCATAAAACTCGTTTCAACCACTCCACAAATTTCTTGTTAACTTTTTATGGGTCTGCAGGGGCAGTATTGAGTAGCTTGGATGAAAGGTGCACAGAGGTGCCCAGAGTAAACGGCCTGCTCTCTCAGTCATAGTTGCTAATACACGTGGGGAGAACAAGTATTTGATACACTGCCGATTTTGCAGGTTTTCCTACTTACAAAGCATGTAGAGGTCTGTAATTTTTATCATAGGTACACTTCAACTGTGAGAGACGGAACTCAAAACAAAAATCCAGAAAATCACATTGTATGATTTTTAAATAATTAATTAGCATTTTATTGCATGACATAAGTATTTGATCACCTACCAACCAGTAAGAATTCCGGCTCTCACAGACCTGTTCGTTTTTCTTTAAGAAGCCCTCCTGTTCTCCACTCGTTACCTGTATAAAAGACACCTGTCCACACACAATCAAACAGATTCCAACCTCTCCACAATGGCCAAGACCAGAGAGCTGTGTAAGGACACTGGGATAAAATTGTAGACCTGCACAAGGCTGGGATGGGCACAGGACAATAGGCAAGCAGCTTGGTGAGAAGGAAACAACTGTTGGCGCATGTAATTATTAGAAAATGAAGAAGTTCAAGATGACGGTCAATCACCCTCGGTCTGGGCTCCATGCAAGATCTCACCTCGTGGGGCATCAATGATCATGAGGAAGGTGAGGGATCAGCCCAGAACTACACGGCAGGACCTGGTCAATGACCTGAAGAGAGCTGGGACCACAGTCTCAAAGAAAACCATTAGTAACACACTACGCCGTCATGGATTAAAATCTGCAGCGCACGCAAGGTCCCCCTGCTCTAAGCCAGTGCATGTCCAGGCCTGTCTGAAGTTTGCCAATGACCATCTGGATGATCCAGAGGAGGAATGGGAGAAGGTCATGTGGTCTGATGAGACAAAAAATAGAGCTTTTTGGTCTAACTCCACTCGCCGTGTTTGGAGGAATAGAAGGATGAGTACAACCCCAAGAACACCATCCCAACCGTGAAGCATGGAGGTGGAAACATCATTCTTTGGGGATGCTTTTCTGCCAAGGGGACAGGACGACTGCACCGTATTGAGGGAGGATGGATGGGCCATGTATCGCGAGATCTTGGCCAACAACCTCCTTCCCTCAGTAAGAGCATTGAAGATGGGTCGTGGCTGGGTCTTCCAGCATACACAACGACACGAAGACACACACAGCCATGGCAACTAAGGAGTGGCTCCGTAAGAAGCATCTCAAGGTCCTGGAGTGGCCTAGCCAGTCTCCAGACCTGAACCAATAGAAAATCTTTGGAGGAGCTGAAAGTCCGTATTGCCCAGCGACAGCCCGAAACCTGTAAGGATTGGAGAAGATCTGGAATGTAGGGAGGAGTGGGCCAAAATCCCTGCTGCATGTGTGTGCAAACCTAGTCAAGAACTACAGGAACGATATGAGATGATCTCTGTAATTGCAAACAAAGGTTCTGTACCAAATATTAAGTTCTGCTTTTCTGATGTATCAAATACTTATGTCATCGCAATAAAATGGCAAAATTAATTACTTAAAAATCATACAATGTGATTTTCTGGATTTTTGTTTTAGATTCCGTCTCTCATAGGTTGAGATGTGTACCTATGATAAAAATTACAGACCTCTACAATGCTTTGTAAGTAGGAAAACCTGCAAAATCGGCAGTGTATCAAATACTTGTTCTCCCCACTGTTATATGCATATTATTATTAGTATTGGATAGAAAACACTCTGAAGTTTCTAAAACTGTTTGAATATATGTCTGTGAGTATAACAGAACTCATGTGCAGGCAAAAACCTGAGAAAAAATCTAAACAGGAAGTGGAATTCTGAGGATGGTCAATTTTCAACCAAGATCCTGTTGAAATCACAGTGAGAGTATGGATGAGTTGCACTTCCTACGGCTTTCCACTAGATGTCAACAGTCTGTAACCTTGTCTGATGCCTCTACTGTGAGGGGGGGCGAATTAGAGGGAATTAGTCAGGTCTGCCATGACCTGACCATTCTTTGACCATGCGCGTGCGTTCACATAAGAGGAGCTCTGTTCCATCGCTCATCTGAAGTCAATGTAATTCTCCGGTTGGAACGTTATTCAAGATTTATGTTAAAAATATTCTAAAGATTGATTTCAATACAGTCTGACATGTTTCTACGAGCTGTTACGGAACTTTTGACGACTCGGCAGGTTTGTGAACGTGCTTCCCTGACGTTGGATTTGTTTACCAAACACGCTACAAAAATAGTTATTTGGACATAAATGATGGACATTACGAAAAAAAACTAAAATTTCTTGTGGAAGTGGGGAGTCCTGGGAGTGCATTCCAACCAAGATCAGCAAAGTAAGTGAAGACATTTATAATGCTTTTTATGAGTTTTGTTGACTGGACAATTTGGCGGGGAACTGTATGGCTTGCTTTGTGGCTGAACGCTTGTTTTCAGATTATTGAATATTGTGTTTTGCCGTAAAGCTTTTGAAATCTGACACAGCGGTGCACTTAAGAACAAGTGTATCTTTAATTCTATGTAAAACTTGTATCTTTCATCAAAGTTTATGATGAGAGTTTCTGTTATTTGACGTGGCCTTCTGCAATTTCTCCGGATATTTTGGAGGCATTTCTGAACATGGCGCCAATGTAAACGGAGGTTTTTGGATATAAATATTAACTTAATCGAACAAGACATATGTATTGTGTAACATGAAGTCCTATGAGGTGTCATCTGATGAAGATCATCAAAGGTTAGTGATTAATTTTATCTCTATTTGTGCTTTTTGTGACTCCTCTCTTTGGCTGGAAAATGGCTGAATTTTTCTGTGAGTTGATGGTGACCAACATAATTGTTTGTGGTGCTTTCGCTGAAAAGCCTATTTGAAATCGACACTGTGGTGGGATAACAACAAGATTACCTTTAAAATGGTATAAGATACATGTATGTTTGAGGAATGTTAATTATGAGATTTCTGTTGTTTGAATTTGGCGCCCTGCACTTTCACTGGCTGTTGTCATATCATCCCGTTAACGCGATTGCAGCCATAAGAAGTTTTAACAAACTATAGTTTTGGCAAGTCGATTAAGGACATCTACTTTGTGCATAACACAAGTAATTTTTCCAACAATTGTTTACAGACAGATTATTTCACTTATAATTCACTGTATCACAATTCCAATGGGTCAGAAGTTTACATACACTAAGTTGACTATGCCTTTAAACAGCTTGGAAAATTCCAGAAAATGACGTCATGGCTTTAGAAGTTTCTGATAGGCTAATTGACATAATTTGAGTCAATTGGAGGTGTAAAAAAAAAGTGTGTGCGAGCAAGGAGCAAGGAGGCCTACAAACCTGACTCAGTTACACCAGCTCTGTCAGGAGGAATCGGCCAAAATTCACCCAACTTATGGAAGGCTACCCGAAGCTTGTGGAAGGCTACCCGAAGCTTGTGGAAGGCTACCCGAAACGTTTGACCCAAGTTAAACTATTTAAAGGCAATGCTACCAAATAATAATTGAGTGTATGTAAACTTCTGACACACTGGGAATGTGATGAAAGAAATGAAAGCTGAAATAAATCATTCTCTCTACTATTATTCTGACATTTCACATTCTTAAAATAAAGTGGTGATCCTACCTGACCTAAGACAGGGAATTTTTACTTGGAGTAAATGTCAGGAATTGTGAAAAACTGAGTTTAAATGTATTTGGCTAAGGTGTATGTAAACTTCTGACTTCAACTGTATATGTGACCAATAAAATGTGATTTGACGTTAACATTGTTGTACAGGTCTGCAGGGTGTCATGCAGTGGTGAGAGTCTATGGTCTACCCCAATACCACACATCTGGACTGTTCTAAAGGACTGGGATTTACTGAGAACACATTGTGGTGATGAGGAGGAACAGAAGGATTGGTTAGGCCAATCGAACCAGGATTGGTCATATTGTGGACAAACTAACAGAACGGTCTTCCAGGATTGGTCATATTGTGGTCAAACTAAGAGAATGGTCGACCAGGGTAGGCCATATTGTGGTCAAACTAACAGACTGGTTGGCCATATTGTGGTCAAACTAACAGAACAGTCGGCCCCAACGGTCTACGGTCAACCGGAACAGAACCAGGGTTGGTCATACTTTGGTCAAACTAACTCTATGGGAGATCCAGGTACATGCTACAGACGGGATCAGCCAGTGGAGGAGTAGGGAGTGTCATTATGGTAGTTGTAGTCCGGCAGACCTTCAGCCAGTGGAAGAGTAGGGAGTGTCATTATGGTCGTTGTAGTCCGGCAGACCTTCAGCCAGTGGAAGAGTAGGGAGTGTCATTATGGTAGTTGTAGTCCGGCAGACCTTCAGCCAGTGGAAGAGTAGGGAGTGTCATTATGGTAGTTGTAGTCCGGCAGACCTTCAGCCAGTGGAGGAGTAGGGAGTGTCATTATGGTAGTTGTAGTCCGGGCAGACCTTCAGCCAGTGGAGGAGTAGGGAGTGTCACTATGGTAGTTGTAGTCCGGGCAGACCTTCTGCACCAGTTTGTAGTCCACGCTGTAGAAGGCGATGTAGATGCAGATGACTTTAAAGGGCTTGGAGCAGAGCCAGGAGACGTGGCTCTGTGTCTGTTCCTGGTAACACACCTTGGAGGAGTCGAAGCTGCACAGAGCCGTCTTCTTGTTGCGGTCCGTCTTCTCATACTCGATACGACAGTTGAAAGCTTTAGAGTCTTTTGTCTCCAGTGTGGACTGCTGAGCCATCTCAAACTCCACCACTTTAGACGGCGGCACCAGACTCACCGACAC
>NW_019945105.1:64531-82344 GCF_002910315.2 Salvelinus sp. IW2-2015
AAAAGAGAGATTACAAGCTGTGAGTCTTTCTGTAGCATCTGCCCCTGCCAACTTATACCTCTACTTCTCACATTCATGGGTCAGTCTCCCAAGAGCTGTGAGTCCTTTCTGTTACATCTGCCCCTGCACACCTCTAACTACAACTTTCTGGGTCAGTCTCCAAGAGTGTGAGTCTTTCTGTTACATCTGCCCCTGCATGCACTCTACTTCCACATTCTGGGTCAGTCTCCAAAGCGCCTGTGCGTCTTTGTTAACTTGCCCCTGCCACAACCCTACTTTCTCACATTCCTGGTCCAGTTTTTCTGGTGGGAAGCGACCGAAGCAGGTTTTTCCTCTAGGGATTTTGCCTGTGCTTAGCTCTATTCCATGTATTTTTTTATCTAAAAACTCCCTAGTCCTTGCCGAAAGACAAGCTACCCATTAACATAATGCAAGACACCACCATGTTTGAAAATAAGGAGGCAGTTTATCTTCAGTGTTGATTTGTATTTAGGCAAAGCACATTATTTCCTTTGCCTTGTTTTTTTTTTGGGGGCATTATTACTTTAGTGCTTGAAAAAGCATGCATGTTTTGGAATATTTTTTATTTTTGTATTCTTATTTTCTGTCATCTCCATTTCTCTATCACAGTGCCATTGAACTTAACTGTTTTAAAAATCAACAATGGCCTCTATGGTAAACATCCCTGAGAGTTTCACTCCTGTAGCTCAGCTTTCGAAGGCCAACTGCATTTTGATGTGTCCCTGGGTGGTTTTAATACATAATCACAGCCTAATAATTAACATGACCATGTTAAAGAGATTTCAAATGTCTGATTTGTTATTTTTACTCATGGGCTGCAATCACTGGTGGTTCTTTATGCGGCTTTCCAAAAGTCCCCTGGTCTTCTGTAGTCTTTGCTGACATTCAATAGTTGAGACTAAGGGACATGATGTATGTTAACTGAGGGACAGAGGACGGGTAGTCTATTCCAAATCATGTCAACCCCTATTATTTCAACACAGAGTGAGTCCATATCATTTCTAATGTGATTGTTAGTCAAATTTTACTCTGAACTAATTTGGCAAAACAATAGGGGTGAATACTTAGCAATAACATATATTAGTTATCACATTTTTATTAAAACAACTATTGACAGACTGTTTTGAGTAAACTTTGTTGACAATGAAATCACATTTTTAACTCACTTGTAACACAATAACAATGTGAAGAAATCGAAGGGTTGATACTTTTTGAAAGGCACTGTACATTACATGAGGTGAAAGGCCATGCCCTAGCAGCTAGACACTTATATTTCACGATGGAACTCATGAGAACATGAGAATCCCTAATGCCTGGTTCGCCAATTCTAAAACTAGTATGGCCCAGTATGTTAATAAAGGACAGAGCTGTGGTGCCTACAGGGTGGACAGAACTATGGGCCCAGTAATGTTTATAAAGGACAGAGCTGTGGTCTACAGGGTGGACAGAACTATGGCCATATGGTTAATAAAGGACAGAACTATGAGTAACATGAGAATCCTAATGCTGCTGGTTCTGTCGCCATAATCTAAACATCTAACTATGGCCCAGTATGTTAATAAAGGACAGAGCTGTGGTCTACGACATGGGGTGTGGACAGAACTATGGCCCCGTATGTTTTATAAAGGACAGAGCCTGTGGTCAAACAGGGTGGACAGAACTATGGCCCAGTATGTTAATAAAGGACAGAAGCTATGAGCAACATGGAGAATCCTAAATGCTCTGGTTCTGCCCATTCTAAACATCTAACTATGGCCCAGTTATGTTTATAGGACAAGAGCTGTGGTCCCTACAGGTGGACCAGAACTATGGTCCCAGTACAATGTTTATAAAGGACAGAACTATGAGAACCTGAGCATGCCTGAATGCTCTGGTTCTGCCCATTCTAAACATTTGTTATAAACCAAAACCTAATTGAAGATTTTCCTTCAGTTTTGGACATTTGAGAACATTGAATTTCCCAGAGCCTTTATCCCTTTGACCTAGGCGGATTTGGCAGTCTAGTGTGCCTGAAGAGGGAAGCAACATTACTGCCAGCGCACCAGCAGTAACCGTCTGTCTTTAATTATTGTCAGTGTTTTGAGAGTTTGGGGAAATAAACTCTCAAGGGCATGTGTTCCCTTAAGAGCAGACATGTACCATCAGGACTACCCCACACACCTCCTGTCAATCTCACAATATCTTCCAGTTTTATCTCCATGACACTGGCATGTTATCATCCAGAAAATAAGTTATTTTTAACTTGAGCATTTAGTTTCCTCCGTCACATAGTAAATGATCATCTCCTCTTAACAAATGTTAATGGATGTAAATTAGCGTGTCTAGTTTGAAGAAACAGACGTCTCACAAGTCTCCAACTGTTGTTTCTTCAAACTAGACACCCTGAATGTATTGTCCCCAGCTTTGCTCAGTGGGGCTCCACCCTTTTCTTTTCTGGTAGAGCCAGTTTGCGCGGTTCGTGAAGGGAGTAGGAACAGTGGTTGTACGAGATTTCAGTTCTTGGCAATTTCTTCGCATAGGAATAGCTTTCATTTTTCAGAAACAAGAAATAGAACTGAACGAGTTTCAGAAGAATAGGTCTTTGTTCTAGCCGCATTTTGAGCCTCTAATCGAACCAACAAATGCTGATGCTCCCAGATACTCAACTAGTCAAAAGGCCGTTTTTATGCTCTTTAATAGCACAACAAGTATTCAGCTGTGCTCAACATAATTGCAAAAGGGTTTTCTATGATCCATTAGCCTTTTAAAATGATAAACTTGGATTAGCCTAACACAATGTGCCATTGGAACCAGGGGAGTGATTTGTTGCTGATAATGGGCCTCTGTACGGCAAATAGATTTCTGTTTCATTAAGAATATGCTGTTTCCAGCTACAATGTCATTTACAACATAAGTCTACACTGGTATTTTGATAATTTGATGTATCTTAATGGACAAATACAAATGTTGTCTTTTCTTTCAAAACAAGAACATTTCTAAGTGGACAGCCCAAACTTTTGACTGATGTATATTGTCTGTACTTCTAGTTGTTATCAAGACACTGTCCTCTATACTCAATGTTAAATATGTCCGTATCTTCTATTGTTTTATCAGACACCTGTCCTTAATAACCCTGTTTCACTACTGTCCTGTCAGTTTCATTCGTTATACTAGCACCTGTCCTGTATCTTCTATGTTATATCAGACACCTGTCCTATAACTCCTGTTTTATAGTATCTGTCTGTTACTCTCCTGTTATATATTGTCCTGTATCTTCTATTGGTTATCAGACACCTGTCCTGTATCTTCTATTGTTATCAAGACATCCTGTCCTGTATCTTCTATTGTTTCAGACTACCTGTTCTATAACTCTGTTGTTATATTAACAGTGAGGTCGGCAAGTTTACATTACATTAGGTCGGAATCAATTAAAACTCGTTTTTCAACCACTCCACAAATTTTTGTTAACTTTTTATGGCTGCAGGGGCAACGTATTGAGTAGCTTGGATGAAAGGGTGCACAGAGGTGCCCAGAGTAAACGGCCTGCCTCCTCAGTCATAGTTGCTAATACAGTGGGAGAACAAGTATTATGAATACACTGCCGCGATGTTTAAGCAGAAGTTTTCCTACTATAAACAAAGCATGTAAGAAGGTCTGTACATTTTTATCATAGGTAACACTCCACACTGTGAGAGACGGAATCTAAAACAAAAAATCCAGAAATCACATTGGGTAATGATTTTTAAATACCCTACCTGCATTTTAATTGCATGACAGAATAAGTATTTGATCACCTACCAACCAGTAAGAATTCCGGCTGCTCCAGAGCCTGTTATCGTTTTTCTTCTAAGAAGCCCGTCCGTTTTCCTCCATTACGCATTCGGTTACCTGATAAAGACACCTGTCCACACACCAATTCAAACAGATCTCCAACCTCTCCACAGATGAGCCAAGGACAGAGAGCTGTGTAAGGACAGTCTGGGATAGAAAATTGTAGACCTGCACAGGCTGGGATGGGCTACAGGGACAATAGGCAATGCAAGCTTGGTGAGAAGCGAACAAACTGTGTGGCGCAATTATTAGAAAATGAGAGAAGTTTCAAAGATGACGGTCAATCACCCTCGGTCTGGGCTCATTGGCAAGATCTCACCTCGTGGGGCATCAATGATGGCATGAGGAAGGTTGAGGATCAGCCCAGAATAACACGGCAGGACCTGGTCAATTGACTGTAAGACGAAGCTGGGACCACCAGTTCTCAAAGAAAACCATTGTAACCACTAGCTGCGTCATGTATTAAATCCTGCAGCGCACGCAAGGTCCCCTGCCTCATAAGCCAGTGCATGGGTCCGGGAGCGGCCTGTCTGGAAGTTTACCATGTATGACCATCTGGATGATCCCAGGAGGATATGGGAGAAAGTATGTGGTCTGATTGAGACAAATAATAGAGCTTTTTGGTCTAAAACTCCACTCGCCGTGTTTGGGGAATGAGAAGGATGAGTACGAACCCTAAGAACACATCGCGAGGACCTGAAGACTGGAGTGGAAACATCATTCTTTGGGGATGCTTTCTCCTGAAAGCGGGACAGGACGACTGCAGCGTATTGAGGGGAGATGGGATGGGGCCATGTATCGCGAGAATCATTGGCCAACAACTCCTTCCTCAGTAGAGCATTGAAAGATGGGTCCGTGTGCTGGGGTTTTCCAGCATGGACAACGACCCGAAACACACAGCCATGGAAACTAAGGAGTGGCTCCGTGAGAGAAGCATCTCAAGGTCTGGAGTGGCCGTAGCCAGTCTCCAGACCTGAACCCATAGAAAATCTTTGGAGGGAAAGCTGGCAACGTCATTGCCAGCTGACAGCACACCGAACCTGAAGGATCTGGAGAAGTCTGGTAGGGAGGAGTGGGCCTAAATATGCCCTGCTGCAGTGTGTGCAAACCTGTGCAAAACTTACAGGAAACGTATGATCTTCTGTAATGTGCAAAACAAGAGTTTCCTTACGCAGATATTATAGTTCTGCTTTTCTGATGTGGATCAAATACTTTATGTCAACTAACCTTGAAAATGCAAATGTAATTACTTAAAAATCATACACAGTGATTTTCTGTGTTGTTATTTAGTCCGCCCTAGTGACGGTCCTTCGATAATACAATGACCTCTATGCTTGTAAGTAGGAAACCTGCTAAATCGGCAGTGTATCAGAATACTTGTTCTGCGCCCACTGTATATGCCATATTCTTATTCAGTATTGGATAGAAAACACTCTGAAGTTTTCCTAAAACTGTTTGACTTATGTCTGTGAGTATAAACAGAACTCATGTGGCAGGCAAACCTGAGACAAAATCTAAACAGGCAGTCTGGAATTCTGAGGATGGTATCAATTTTTCAACCAGATCCTGGTGAACATCACAGTGAGATACTGGGATGAGTTTGCACTCCACGGCTTCCACTACGAATGTCGAAAGTTGTAGAACCTTGTCTGATGCCTCCTACTGTGCAAGGGGGGCGAATTAAAGAGGGGAAAGTTAGTTCCGGTCTGCATGACCTGACATTCTTATGACCATCGCGTGGCGTTCAACAATGAGAGGGAGCTCTGTTCCATTTCGCTCATTGCTGAAGTCAATGTAATTCTCCGGTTGGATAACGTTACTTCAAGATTTATGTTAAAAATATTCTAAAGATTGGATTCAATACATGTATTGAGCATGTTTCTAACGGACTGTTAACGGGAACTTTTGACAACTCGTCAGGTTTTTAGTGAACGTGCTTCTGACGTTTGGATTTGTTTTACCAAACACTGTACAAACATAGTTATTTGGACATAAATGATGGACCATTCACGGAAAACAAACTAAAATTTCTTGTGAAGTGGGAGTCCTGGGAGGCATTCCAACCAAGATCAGCAAAGGAAGTGAAGATTATAATGCTTTTTATGCCGTTTTGTTGACTGGACAATTTGGCGGGGAACTGTATGGCTTGCTTTTGTGGCTGAACGCTGTTTTCAGAATTATTGAATATTTGTTTTGCCGTAAAGCTTTTGAATACTGCCACAACTCGCGTGCATTAAGAACAAGTGTATCTTTAATTCTATTGTAAAACTTGTATCTTTCTCAAAGTTTATGATGAGTACTTTCTGTTATTTGGACGTGGCTCTCTGAATTTCTCCGGAATATTTTTGGAGGCATTTTCTGAACATGGCGCCAATGTAACGGAGGTTTTTGGATATAAATATTAACTTAATCGAACAAGACATATGTATTGTGGTAAACATGAAGTCCTATGAGTGTCATCTGATGACAGATCATCAAGGTTAGTGATTCATTTATCTCTATTTGTGCTTTTGTGACTCCTCTCTTTGGCTGGAAAACTGCTGACATTTTGTTCTGTGAGTTGATGGTGACCTACATAATTGTTTTGTGGTGCTTTCGCTGAAAAGCTATTGAAATCGGACACTGTGGTGGTTAACCAACAAGATACTTTAAAATGGTATAAAGATACATGTATGTTGAGGCATGTATAATTATGAGATTCTGTTGTTTGAAATTTGGCGGCCCTGCACACTTTCACTGCTGTTGTCATATCAATCCCGTTAACAGCGATGATTGCAAGCCATAAGAAGTGTTTTAACAAACTATAGGTTTTGGCAGTCGATTAAGACATCTACTTTGTGACATAACACGCATATATTTTCCATACAATTGTTTACAGACAGATTATTCACTTATTACTTCACTGTATCACAACTTCCAATGGGTCAGGAAAGTTTAACAAACTACTAAGTTGACTATGCCTTTAAACAGCCTTGGAAATTCCACGCAAATGACGTCATGGCTTTTTAGCAGCTTTCTGATCTAGGGCTAATATGACATAATTTGAGTCATTGGAGGTTGTAAATAAAAAAGTGTGTGCGAGCAAGGACAGGAGGCCTACAACCTGACTCAATGTTACACAGCTCTGTCAGAGGAATCGGCCAAAATTCACCCAACTTTATGGAAGCTAACCGAAGCTTGTGAGAAGGCTACCCGAACATTGTGGGAAGGCTTACCCGAAACGGTTTTGACCCAAGTTAAACTATTTAAGAAGCATGCTACAAATACATATTGAGTGTCTGTAAACTTCTACACATGGGAATGTGATGAAAGAAAATAAAGCTGAAATTAAATCATTCTCTCTACTATTATTCTGACATTTCACATTCTTAAAATAAAGTGGTGATCCTACCTGACCTAAGACGGGGAACTTTTTACTGGAGTAAATGTCAAGGAATTGTGAAAACTGAGTTAACATGTATTTGGCTAAGGTGTATGTAAACTTCTGACTTCAACTGTATATGTGGACACAATAAATGTGATTTTGACGTGTTAACATTGTTGTACAGAGTTGCAGGTGGTCAATGCAGTGGTGAGTAGATCTATGGTCTACCCCAATACCACAACAATCTGGACTGTTCTAAAGGACTGGGATTTACGAGAACACAATTGTGGTGATGAGGAGGAAACAGAAGGATTGGTTAGGGCAATCGAAACCAGGATGCGTCATATTGTGGACAAACTAACAGAACGGTTTTCCAGGATTGGTCATATTTGTGGTCAAACCTAAGGAATGTCGACCAGGTAGGCCATATTGTGGTCAAACTAACAGACTGGTTGGCCTATTGTGGTCAAACTACATTGAACATCGGCCCCTAACGGTCCTAACAACGGTCAACCGGAACAGAACCAGGGGTTGGTCATACTTTGGTCAACTCACTCTATGGGTGAGTCCAGGTACATGCTACAGACGGGATCAGCCAGTGGAGGAGTAGGGAGTGTCATTATGGTAGTTGTAGTCCGGCAGACCTTCAAGCCAGTTGGAAGAGTAGGGAGTCATTATGGTTGTTGTAGTCCGGCAGACCTTCAGCCAGTGGAAGAGTAGGGAGTGTCATTATGGTAGTTGTAGTCCGGCAGACCTTCAGCCAGTGAAGAGTAGGGAGTGTCATTATGGTAGTTGTAGTCGGCAGACCTTCAGCCAGTGGAAGAGTAGGGAGTGTCATTATGGTCGTTGTAGTCCGGCGAGACCTTCAGACCAGTGGAAGAGTAGGGAGTGTCATTATGGTAGTTTGTAGTCCGGCAGACCTTCGGCCAGTGGAAGAGTAGGGAGTGTCATTATGGTAGTTGTAGTCCGGCAGAGCCTTCAGCCAGTGGAAGATAGGGAGTGTCATTATGGTAGTTGTAGTCCCGCAGACCTTCAGCCAGTGGAAGAGTAGGGAGTGTCATTATGGTAGTTGTAGTCCGGCAGACCTTCAGCCAGTGGAAGGAGTAGGGAGTGTCATTATGGTAGTTGTAGTCTGCAGACCTTCAGCCAGTGGAAGAGTAGGGAGTGTCATTATGGTAGTTGTAGTCCGGCAGACTTCAGACAGTGGAAAGGAGTAGGGAGTGTCATTATGGTACTTGGTAAGTCGCGGCAGACCTCAGCCAGTGGAGGAGTAGGGAGTGTCATTATGGTAGTTGTAGTCCGGGCAGACCTTCACCAGTGGAGGAGTAGGGAGTGTCACTATGTAGTTGTGTCGCGGGCAAGCCTCTGACAGTTTTGTAGTCCACGCTGTAGAAGGCGATTAGATGCAGATCGACTTTAAGGGCTTGGGAGCAGAGCCAGGAGACGTGGGCCTCTGTGTTCTGTCCTGGTAAACAACCTTGGGAGTCGAGCTGCACAGAGCCGTCTCTTTGTTGCGGTCCGTCTTTCATACTCGATACGACAGTCAGTTGAAAGCTTTAGAGTCTTTTGTCTCCAGTGTGGACTGCTGAGCCATCTCAAACTCCACCACTTTAGACGGCGGCACCAGACTCACCGACACGTTCCCCAGTCCAGTGGAGTTATGGCGGAAGTAAACGCTGAACGTTCCGTTACCGTGGTCCACGATCTTCCCGGTGATCAGCAGGTTGAGTTTGACAGTCTTAATGTTGGAATGGAAGTCTCCCCAACCAAACATCTTCTTAAACTTGCCTGTCTTGATGATGGGTCGTCGCTTGGTTCTGGCCAGGCTGGCCTGAACATCTGTTTGGTTGGATAACCAATCCCAGAAGTCCTCCATGTTCTCTAGGTATGTCATGTCCCTGATGGGGTTGTGTTTAAGGCTGGATGGCCCGACGGCTCCAGGGACCCCCCTAGCGAATAGCCTCAGGGGGTTGAGGACTCTGGGACTGGCCCCGGCTCCGCTGGGGGAGAACTCCTCCTCATGGTCCCCCTCCCCCCACTCTATCAGCTCTGTCTCTGCTGCTGCTTGGAGCTGCTGTTTGGCTTTCCTGCACCACACCTACAGAGAAACAAAGAAAAAGACACATAGAGGGAAAGGTTAGAGGACATGAACTGTACCATATTATTCCAAACAGCATAGTAACTGGATGCATACAGATGTAGGATCTTAATTTGATCACTCTTTTGTTGCTGAGAATTTTCCTGAAGAGCAGGAAATGCAAACATGTAGTGTATTTGAGTTTTAAAAAGGATTCAAAAGTTTGTAATTTCCACTTTGAAATTTCAGACTTGATATGCCCTAACGAATTATTTATCAACCCTTACAAAAATGTCCTTTAATTATAATTCACATTCTGTGGCTGCATAATTATGTTCCTGCTGTAGCAAACTGGCTCAAATTAAGATCCTACATCTGTATGTGCAAAATAATATTCAAATTCAAATAATGAAAATAGAGACCCACTATAAGTGACAACAACGTGGTTTGGAGGTGTGGCTATGCGAAACTACGTTATGAGTAATCTCTCGTGAAACAATAGAATCTGTCAGGCTGAAAGGAGCAGGAGTTCCTGTGTTATTTAGACAAATCAAGATTTAGCAGGTGTTAACATCTTTTCATATTTAGGAAGAGAAGGGGACATTCAGCCCATAACTTGAAAAGAGGGAGGGTGGACTCCTCATTCCGGTTTCGCTCTTCATTCTAGCATTTTTTGACCTCTTAACATGTCCTCTATGTATGGACCCAGAACATAAAGCCCCATGAAGTCTTTTTAAATGTATGTTTAAATCATCACTAATACATCTGTGTGTTTATTTAATGAATATATATTTTTTATTTATTATTTATTTCCCTGAGCCTTTGGTCATTGAAATGTTGATCATGTGGGCGTTAGGAAACACTTACACAAAAAGGGCATTATCATGTTCACAATTTSAGAGTTATTTCGACCTCAGTGTGGAAATATCTTTTWAAAAATACAGGAAATTATGTTTTTAACTCCACTGGCCTTTTAATCGAGCAGCTGACCAATTACATGAAACTTTAGTTCTGAGCGTCAGAATCATCAAGATGGCGCCGACAGAGAGGGCTGCCTCGCTTCTAATCCTTAGGAAGCTTTGCAGTATTTAGTTTTTTGGTATTATTTCTTACATTGTTAGCCCAGAAAATCCTAAGTGTTATTACATACAGKCGGGAAGAACTATTGGATATCAGAGCGATGTAAACTTACCAGCAGTACGACCAGGAATATGAATTTCCTGAAGAGGATCCTTTGTCCGAACTACCCAGGGCATTTGAACTGATTCCAGAGGCTGAGCCAAAACAACGCTGCCAGAGAAGAGGTAGACGGAGCGGTCTTCTGGTCAGACTTCGGAAGCGCACACACCACCCACCGCTTCTGAGTATATTACTCGCTAATGTCCAGTCTCTAGATAACAAGGTCGATGAAATCAGGGCAAGGGTTGCTTTCCAGAGAGACATCAGGGATTGTAACATACTCTGTTTCACGGAAACATGGCTCTCTGGGTATATGCTGTTGGAGTCGGTACAGACACCTGGATTCTTTGTGCATCGCGCTGACAGGAATAAACATCTCTCCGGGAATGAAGGGCGGGGGTGTATGTTTTTCATGATTAACGACTCATGGTGTAATTGTAACAACATACAGGAACTCCTTTTGTTCACCTGACCAAGAATTCCTCACAATCAGAATCCGACCGTATTATCTTCCAAGATAATTCTCTTCGGTTATTGTCACAGCCGTGTATATCCCCCCTCAAGCTGATACCACGATGGCCCTCAAGGAACTTCAATGGACTCTATGCAAACTGGAAACCATATATCCTGAGGTTGCATTTATTGTAGCTGGGGATTTTAACAAGGCAAATCTGAGAACAAGGCTGCCTAAATTCTAACAGCAAATCAACTGTAGCACTCGCGCTGGAAAAACAGTGGATCACTGCTACTCTAACTTCCGCGATGCATACAAGGTCCTCCCCACCCTCCTTTCGGAATATCTGACTCAAACAGGAATTAGCCGTGCTAAGGACTATTCAACTTTGGTCTGACCAATCGGAATCGACGCTTCAAGATTGCTTTGATCACGCGGACTGGGACATGTTCCGGGTAGCCTCAGAGAATAATATTGATGTACAGTGGGGAGAACAAGTATTTGATACACTGCCGATTTAGCAGGTTTTCCTACTTACAAAGCATGTAGAGGTCTGTCATTTTTATCATAGGTACACTTCAACTGTGAGAGACGGAATCTAAAACAAAAATCCAGAAAATCACATTGTATGATTTTTAAGTAATTAATTTGCATTTTATTGCATGACATTAGTATTTGATCACCTACCAACCAGTAAGAATTCCGGCTCTCACAGACCTGTTAGTTTTTCTTTAAGAAGCCCTCCTGTATGGGACCAGGCATGGTCTACTGGAACAATACTAGCAGACCTATGGGGATCAGGCGATGGTCTACATTAACATATCAATATAGCAGAGCTATGGGACAGCATGGTCTACATTAACATATATAAGCTAGAGCTATTGGGACAGGCAGGTTACATTAAATATATAATAGCAGAGCTGATGGCGGACAGCATGGTCTACATTAAACATATCATATAACAGAGCTAATGGGGAACAGCGCATGGTTCTACATTAAATATATAAGCAGAGCTATGGGGACAGGCATGTCCTACATTAACATATTCATATAGCAGAGTATGGGACAGGCATGGTCTACATTAACATATATAGCAGAGCTATGGGGACAGGCAATGGTCTACATTACATATCATTATAGCAGAGCTATGGGGACAGGCATGGGTCTACTTAACATATATAGCAGAAGCTATGGGAACAGGCATGTTCGTACATTAACATATATACAGAAGCTTATGGGGACAGGCATGTCTACATTAACGATATCAATAGCAAAAGCTATGGGGACAGGCATGGGCTACAATTAACATATATAGCAGGAGCTATGGGACAGGCATGGTCTACATTAACTATATAGCAGAGTTTGGGCAGGCATGGTCTACATTAACATATCATTATAGCAGAGTTATGGACAGGCATGGTCTACATTACAATATCCATTATAGCAGAGCTATGGGGACAGGCATGTCTCATTAACAGATCAATATACGGGGCCCCCAAAGGGTTTATGGGGCAGGCATGGTCTACATTAACATTCATATAGCAGAGTTAATGGGGACAGGCAATGGTCTACAGTAACTATATAGGCAGGCTTATGGGACAGGCTGGTCTACATTAACATATTATAGCAGAGCTATGGGGACAGGCCATGGTCTACATTACTATATATAGCAGAGCTATGGGACAGGCCTGGTCTACATTAAACATATATAGCAGAGCTATGGGGACAGGCATGGTCTACATTTAACATATATCAGCAGAAACTTGGGGACAGGCATGGTCTACATTAACTATATAGCAGAGCTATGGGGCACATGGCTATTCTATAGCGAGTTGGAGGCCTGTACATTAACATATATAGCAGAGTTAATGGGGACAGGCATGGTCCTACATTAACATATTAAGCAGAGTTATGGGGACAGGCATCGGTCTACATTAACAATATATAGCAGAGGCTAATGGGGACAGGCATGGTCATCTACCATTACAAATGGGCCAGGTGCCACATTTCAATATAGCAGAGCTATGGGACAGGCATGGTCTACATTAACCATCATATAGCAGAGCTATGGGGAAAAGGCATGGTCTACATTCCATAATAGCAGAGTATGGGCAGGCATGGTGTCTACATTAACTATATCATAGGGGACAGAAGGTCAAAATCTATGAGGTATGACAGGCATGGTCTACATTAACATATATAGCACGACTATGGGGACAGCATGGTCGTACATTAACATATAGAGCAGAGTTATGGGACAGGCCATGGTTACTGAACTATAACGAGTATGGAGGCAGGTCGACAAAATTTATCAGAGCTATGGGGACAGGCATGGTCTACATTAAACATTCATATAGCAGAGTAATGGGGACAGGCATGTCTACCATTTAACATATATACAGAGCTATGGGACAGCATGGTCTACATGTAAACATATCATATAGCCAAGAGCGTATCGGGGACAGCGATGGTCACATTAACATATATAGCAGAGCTATGGGGACAGCTATGGTCCTACATAACATATCATAGTAGCAGACTATGGGCACAGGCATGGTTACATTACAATATATAAGCAGAGCGCTATGGGACACGGCAATGTCTACATTGAACCAATCATATAGCAGGCGCTATGGGGACAGGCATGGTCATAACTTATAGGGCTCTGGGGAAGCATGTACTATCATATAGCAGAGCTATGGGGACAGCATGGTCTACATGAACATATAAGCCAGAGCTATGGACAGGCTGGTCTACATTAACATATATAGCAGAGCTATGTGGGACAGGCATGGTCTACATTAAGACATACTCTATTAGCCAGCGCTATGGGGACAGCATGGTGTCTACAGTAACATATCATAGAGGCCATATGGACAGGCATGGTCTTACATTAACATATCATACAGAGCTATTGGGACAGGCATGTTACATGAACTGAATAAGCAAGCTATGGGCAGGCATGCGTCTACATTAACTATATATAGCGGAGTTATGGGGACAGGCTGTCTACACTTAACATATCATATACAGAGTATGGGGACAGCATGGTCTACATGAACATATATAGCAGAGCTATGGAACAGCAATGGTCTACATTAAGCATATATAGCAGAGTTATGGGACAGGCATGGTACTTAACATTATACCACTATGGACAGTCTAACTTATTATAGCAGAGTTGGATGGCACAACTATAAGAGATGGGAAGGCATGAGGTCTACATTAACTCATATAGCCAAGAGCTATGGGGACAGGCATGTCTACAATGACATATATAGCAGAGCTATGGGGACAGGCATGGTCTTACATTAACATATATAGCAGAGCTATGCGGACAGGCATGGTCGTACATTAACATCATATAGCAGTAGCTATGGGAGACAGGCATGGTCTACATTAGCAGATAATGCAGAAGCTATGGGACAGGCCATGTGTCTAGCATTAACTATATATAGCAGAGCCTATGGGGACAGGCATGGTCTCATGGAACATATATACAGAGCGTTGGAAAGCATGTCCTGAACATTAGCAGGCTAGGGAAGCATGTCTACATTAACATATCATATACAGAGCTTAGGGGGACAGGCATGCGTCTACAGTAACATATCATATAGCTAGCAGTATGGGACAGGCATGGTCTGACATTAAACATCTAATCAGAATATGGACAGGCGATGTACACAATATACCGGCTTGGGACAGGGCATGGTCTACATTAACATATATAGCAGAAGTATGGGACAGGCATGGTCTACATGTTAACATAGTCATAAGCAGAGCTATGGGGACCAGGCATGGTCTACTAACAATATCATCTATAGCAGCAGTATGGGGACAGCACTGGTCTACATTGAATATATATAGCAGAGGTATGGGAAGGCATGGTCTACTTAACATATCATATAGCAGAAGCGTATGGGGACAGGCCATGCTCTTACATTAACATATATAGCAAGTTATGGAAGGCATGGAAATATCGTAGCAGAGCTAGTGGACGATGTCTTTACATTAACATATCATATGCAGAGTCTATGGGGGACAGCATGGTCTACATTAAAATATATAGCAGAGCTATGGGACAGCATGGTCACATTAACATGATCTATATAGCAGAGCTATGGGGACAGGTATGGTCTACATAACATTATATAGCCAGGAGTATGGGGACAGGCATGGTCTACATTAACATCATATAGCAGAGTTATGGGACAGGCATGGTCTACATTACAATTATTATAGCAGAGCTATGGTCAGGCATGGTCTACATTAACATATCATATAGCAGAGCTTGGGACAAGCATGGTCTTACATTAAATATCATATAGCAGAGTTATGGGGACAGCATGGTCTACCATTAACATATATGAGAGCTATGGGACAGGCATGCGTCTG
The DNA here is from genome assembly GCF_002910315.2 of Salvelinus sp. IW2-2015. Taxonomy (NCBI): domain Eukaryota; kingdom Metazoa; phylum Chordata; class Actinopteri; order Salmoniformes; family Salmonidae; genus Salvelinus; species Salvelinus sp. IW2-2015. The sequence goes on from NW_019945105.1 coordinate 79,832, forward strand.
ACATTACATAATCATATAGCAGAGCTATGTGGGTCAAGGCATGGTCTACATTAACATTCATATAGCAGAGTTCTATGGGGACAGGCATGGTCTACATTAACATATATAGCGAGTATGGGACAAAGCATGTCTAAATTAACATAATCAGCAGGCTATGGGGACAGCATTGGTCTACATTAATCATATATAGAGAGTTATGGACGGCAGGATGGTCTACATTAACAGTATATAGCAGAGCTATGGGGGCAGGCATGGTCTACCATTAACATAATATAGGGCAGAGCTATGGGGCATCGGCATTGGTCTACATTACACATATCATATAGCAGCAGCTATGGGACAGGATGGGTCTCCATTAACATTATAAGCAGTGTATGGGACAGGCAGGTCTACATTAACATATATAGGCAGAGTATTGGGACAGGCATGTCTAACATTAACTATATAAGCAGAGCTGCATGGGACAGGCATGGTCTACATTAAAATATATAGCAGAGTATGGGGACAGGCATGGTCTACATTTAACATATATAGCAGAGCTTATGGGGACAGGCATGGTCTAACATTAACAATATATAGCAAGAGCTATGGGGACAGGCATGGTCTACATTAACCATATATAGCAGAGCTATGGGAACAGGCTGGTCTACTTACACATATATATAGCAGAGCTATGGGACAGGCATGGTCTAACATTAACATATATAGCAGAGCTTGGGCACAGGCAATGGTCGTACATTAACAATCATATAGCCAGAGCTATGGGGACAGGCAAGTGGTCCTACATTAACATATATATAGCAGAGCTATGGGGACAGCATGGTTACATTTAACATATCATATAGCGAGAGCTATGGGACAGCAATGCGTCTACAATTAACATATATAGCAGAGCTATGGGACAGGCATGGTCTACATTAACTACATTATAGCAGAGCATGGGAACAGGGCATGGTCTACATTAACATATCATTTTATAGGCAGAGCGATGGGAACAGGCCAAATTGGGTCTACATTAAATATATATAGCAGAGCTATGGGGACAGGCATGTCTACATTACATTATATAGCAGAGCTATGGGACAAGGCATGGTCTTACATTAAAATATATAGCAGAGTTATTGGGGACAGGCTGGTTCTTACATTAACATACAGATAGGAGCTTGGAGACAATGTCCATTGAAACATGCGATATGAGTATGGACAGGTCTTCATGTAACATATCTATAACGGTGGGAAGGCATGATTACTAATGAGTTGGCAAGGAGGTCTTACTAGTGGGAAAATATTGCCTTGCTAGAGTTCTACTACAACGATCTGTAAATAGAATACTTTTATATAAGTAATTTCATTTGCATTTTAGGGTTTACGGTCTGACATAAGTATTTGATACATCAGAAGAGAACTTAATTTGGTACAGAAACCTTTGTTTGAGCCAATTACAGAGATCATAACGTGTCCTGTAGTTCTTGACCAGGGTTTGCACACACTGCAGCAGGATTTTGGCCCACTCCTCCATACAGACCTTCTCCAATCCTTCAGTTTCGGGCTGTCGCTGGGCAATACGGACTTTCACCTCCCTCCAAAGATTTTCTATTGGTTCAGGTCTGGAGACTGGCTAGGCCACTCCAGGACCTTGAGATGCTTCTTACGGACCACTCCTTAGTTGCCCTGGCTGTGTGTTTCGGGTCGTTGTCATGCTGGAAGACCCAGCCACGACCTATCTTCAATGCTCTTACTGAGGGAAGGAGTTGTTGGCCAAGATCTCGCGATACATGCCCCATCCATGCCCTCCCTCAATACGGTGGCAGTCGTCCTGTCCCCTTTGGAGAAAAGCATCCCCAAAGAATGATGTTTCACCTCATGCTTCACGGTCGGGATGGTGTTTGGGGTTGTACTCATCCTTCTCTTCCTCCAAACACGGCGAGTGGAGTTTTAGACCAAAAGCTCTATTTTTGTCTATCAGACCACATGACCTTCTCCCATTCCTCCTCTGATCATCCAGATGGTCATTGGTAAACTTCAGACAGGCCTGGACATGCGCTGGGCTTGAGCAGGGGGACCTTGCGTGCACTGCAGGATTTAATACTGACAGCGTAGTGTGTTATAATGGTTTTCTTTGAGACTGTGGTCCCAGCTCTCTTCAGGTCATTGACCAGGTCCTGCCGTGTAGTTCTTGGGCTGATCCCTCACCTTCCTCATGATCATTGATGCCCACGAGGTGAGATCTTGCAGGAGCACCAGACGAGGGTGATTACCGTCATCTTGAACTTTTCCATTTTCTAATAATTTGCGCCAACAGTTGTTGCCTTCTCACCAAGCTGCTTGCCTATTGTTCTGTAGCCCATCCCAGCCTTGTGCAGGTCTACAATTTATCCCTGATGTCCTTACACAGCTCTCTGGTCTTGGTCATTGTGGAGAGGTTGGAGTCTGTTTGATTGAGTGTGTGGACGGTGTCTTTTATACAGGTAACAAGTTCAAACAGGTGCAGTTAATACAGGTATGAGTGGAGA
>NW_019945106.1:0-7719 GCF_002910315.2 Salvelinus sp. IW2-2015
AGGGGATCAAATACTTTTTTTCCCTCACTGTACCTGGAGTACTTCTCTCTATCGTATCCAGTGTCCTGTGTGAAATTTAAGTATGCTCTCTCTAATTCTCTCGTTCTCTCTTTCTTTTCTCTTCTCGGAGAACCTGAGCCCTAGGACCATACGTCACGGCAAACCGGGCATGATGACTCCTTGCTGTCCCCAGTCCACCTGGCCTTGCTGCTGTTCCAGTTTCAACTGTTCTGCCTGCTCGTTATGGAACCCCTACCTGTTCAACTTCTTAATGATCGGCTATGAAAAGCCAACTGACTTTTATTCCTGATTAGTATTTGACCATGCTTGTCATTTATGAACATTTTGAAAATCTTGGCTCTCTCTAATTGCTCTCCTTCTCTCTTCTTTCTCTCTCTCGGAGGACCGGAGCCTAGGAACCATACGTCATGGATACCGGGCATGATGACTCCTTGCTGTCCCCAGTCCGCCTGGCCCTGCTGCTATTCCAGTTTCAACTGTTCTGCTGCGGTTATGGAACCGCCACCCTGTCCCGGACCTGCTATTTTCAACTCTTGATGATCGGCTATGAAAAGCCAACTGAAAATTATTCATGATTATTATTTGACCATGCTTGTCACTTATGAACATTTTGAACCATCTTGCATAGTTCTGTTATAATCTCCACCCAGCACAAGCCAGAAGAGGACTGGCCACCCCTCATAGCCTGGTTCCTCTCTAGGTTTCTTCCTAGGTTTTGGCTTTCTAGGGAGTCTTTTCCTAGCCACCGTGCTTCTACACCTGCATTGCTTGCTGTTTGGGTTTTAGGCTGGGTGTCTGTACAGCACTTCGTAATATTAGCTGATGTACGAGGCTATATAAAATAAACTTGATTTGATTTGATCAGTAACAGTGTTATAGACAGGATGAGTAACAGTGTTATAGACAGGATAGTAACAGTGCTTATAGACAGGATGTTAGTAACATGAGTAGTAGACATGATAGTAACAGTGTTATAGACAGGATAGTAAACAGTGTTATTAGACAAGGATAGTAACAGTGTGTTATAGACATGCTTAGTAACGTTATAGACACCTATAGTTAAAAGTGTTATGTTGTGGATTGCTGAATGTGTTATTGATAACATTATCATTGATGCTTCTACTGATGATTGATGAAACCACCCGGCTCGAAGGACCATTAAAAACTATACTGGCATTTCACAAACAAACAAACACATGAACATACACCCACCCCCTCCCCCCAAACACATACCCTCCCCTCTCTGTACCTCCTCCATCAAGGGCCATGAACGGTGAGGACTATGTCCTTGTTGCTAGGGTTTTCACGGTCTAGTTTTCTGTGCGGTGGTGATGAGGCCTTTAGCGTCGATGCTGAACTTACTCTTCCCCAAGTCGTTGATGAACGTGAAGGTCACCTGACAAACAGACCTGAGTCCTCATCCGTAGCGCGCACCTGGAGGGAGAGTCACGATTATTGATTGATTAGTCGTTTGATTGGCTGGTTGGTTTATTGATTGATTAGTATTGACACAATCAACACTAGATTATAGTTCTGTGATCATCTCTTTCATTTTAATTCTTTACTCAAACAAGAATACACCAGCAGTTAACACTATATCGTCATACAGTTTTATAAAGAAATGAATATGAAATCATAGCAGATATGAAATCATGGCAGATAGAAATCCTGTCAGATATGAAATCATGGCAGATATGAAATCCTGTCAGATATAAATCATGGCAGATATGAAATCCTGTCAATATGAAATCTGCAGATATGAAATCATGACAGATATGAAATCATGTAGATATGAAATCAATGCAGATATGAAATCATGACAGATATGAAATCCTGTCAATATTGAAATCATGACAGATATGAAATCATAGCAGATATGAAATCCTGTCAGATAATGAAATGCCTGTCAGATATGAAATCCTGTCAGATATGAAATCATGACAGATATGAAATCATGACAGATATGAAATCCTGTCAGATATGAAATCATGACAGATATGAAATCATAGCAGATATGAAATCATGGCAGATTGGAAATCATGGGAGATATTTGAATTCTAAAGTAAGCATACAGGTTACCTCTCACCTGTAGAAGTTAGTGTCAGTGTTACCTCTCACCTGTAGAAGTTAGTGTCAGTGTTACCTCTCACCTGTATGACTCTGGATCCAGCAGGTGTGTTCTCTCTGGTCTCCGCCAGGTAGAACCTCTGGCTGAATACTGGGCTGTAGAGGTTCGCTCCCAGCACATACACATTGACCTGGGAACATCATATTCATCATTATCATATACCTGTATCATAGTTCTCTACACAGGCTTGCCCCCAACACACTCACCAGATAACAATATAAAACAATAATATACAATTATTACTCTATTATATTATTATTATTAATATGAATATGAATATTACCCTATTATTATCATTATTACTAATAGTATTATCAAATTATTATTATTAGTTAAAGTATTAAAATTATTATTATAATTAATATTATTATTATCACTATATTATTATTATTATTATTATACATATTATTATTATCAGCCTATTATTATTTTGACTCTATTATTATTAGTAGTATTACTCTATTATTATTACTCTGTTATTATAATTAATATTATTATTAGTATTGCTCTATTATTATTATTTTATTTGCTATTATTATCGCTATGTTAGTATTATTATTCTATTAGTTTTATTACTCTATTATTATTACTCTATTGGAAAAATAACAAAGAAATAAAATAACTCTAAATCTTCAAACCTCAGCGGTGTTGGTGAAGACTCCGTCAGACACAGACACGTTGAGCCTCAAGGAAGCCCTCATCCCCTGTCTTCTCTGATTGGACAGAGATATCAACCCCGTCTCTGTGTCCATCATAAACACCGTCCGCTCGTCACCGGACAGGATATTGTACCTGGATGGATAACGTCATAACACAGAAGCAAAATACTGTCAATGTAATATAGAGATTATCCCCGTACCAGGTTGTCGAGACCATCGCAGAAGCAATCTGGGTAACACTTTACACCCACAGTCATAACATGTTATGTCATATGATCACATTATGTCATGACATATATTTAGGCCTGTTGTGACATACTGTATATTGTGTTATTCTATGGCTGGTTATGATACCTACATAAGAGTGTCACAACCCACAAAACCTACAACAGTAGTATGGCTGGTTATGACACCTACATAAGAGTGTCACAACCCACAAAACCTACCACACAAGTAAAACATTTCATTCCACCATATTATATAATGTTATATAATATGTTTATATATGTTATATAAATGTTTATATATGTTATATAAACATTTTCTCAAATTGACCATATTAAAATGATCCTTGTATATTTGCTCACACATTGATGTCAGACATGCACCTGCCCCAGTGCTTTGTCGTTGATGACTGGGATGAATGTAGGAGCAGAGTTCAGGAGCAGGACCAGACACTCTATGTGACTGATGACTGGGATGAATGTAGGAGCAGAGATCAGGAGCAGGACCAGACACCCTCTATGTGACTGATGACTGGGATGATGTAGGGAGCAGGACCAGACACCCTCTATGTGACTGATGACTGGGATGAATGCAGGAGCAGAGTTCAGGAGCAGGACCAGACACCCTCTATGTGACTGATGGAGCAGAGTGCAGGAGCAGGACCAGACACCCTCTATGTGACTGATGACTGGGATGAATGTAGGAGCAGAGTTCAGGAGCAGGACCAGACACCCTCTATGTGATGATGACTGGGATGAATGTAGGAGCAGAGTTCAGGAGCAGGACTAGACACCCTCTATGTGACTGATGACTGGGATGAATGTAGGAGCAGAGATCAGGAGCAGGACCAGACACCCTATGTGACTGATGACTGGGATGAATGTAGGAGCAGGACCAGACACCCTCTATGTGACTGATGACTGGGATGAATGCAGGAGCAGAGTTCAGGAGCAGGACCAGACACCTCTATGTGACTGATGGAGCAGAGTGCAGGAGCAGGACCGACACCCTCTATGTGACTGATGACTGGGATGAATGTAGGAGCAGAGTTCAGGAGCAGGACCAGACCCCTCTATGTGACTGATGACTGGGATGAATGTAGGAGCAGAGTTCAGGAGCAGTAACCAGACACCCTCTATGTACTGATGACTGGGATGAATGTAGGAGCAGAGTGTAGGAGACAGGACCAGACACCCTCTATGTGATTGATGACTGACATAAGGACATGTATCTGATTGGCCTATCTGGCTTATATTATTATGATGTCATAATGCTTCTTGGCAGTGTCATAAAGTGTATTTTCAAAAAAAATGATGAAAAAAAAACATGGCTAAAGAATTCATTACAACAACAACAACGGACTAAATTTGAGTTTAGACTCTTATGTAGGTGATAACCAGCCATAAAAGAACACAATATATTTCACAACAGGTGAGTTATTATGATATGGTTCGACCTAATGTCTCATAATGTGTTACTGCATTCTTAGTCAGCCTAATAGTAAAGGTTTGGGGCAGTAGAGCAGAGGCCTGCCAGAACCGTACATCATGATGAACTAGAGCTGCAGACACCGTACATCATGATGCCTAGAGACCTGCCAGAACACGTACATCATGATGAATAGAGGCCTACCAGAACACGTACATCACGATGAACTAGAGACCTGCCAGAACACCGTACATCATGATGAACTAGAGGCCTGCCAGAACACCGTACATCACGATGAACTAGAGACCTGCCAGAACACCGTACATCACGATGAACTAGAGACCTGCCAAACACCGCACATCACGATGAACTAGAGACCTGCCAGAACACTGTACATCATGATGAACTAGAGACCTGCCAGAACACCGTACATCACGATGAACTAGAGACCTGCCAGAACACTGTACATCATGATGAACTAGAGACCTGCCAGAACACCGTACATCACGATGAACTAGAGACCTGCCAGAACACCGTACATCACGATGAACTAGAGGCCTGCCAGAACACCGTACATCATGATGAACTAGAGACCTGCCAGAACACCGTACATCACGATGACACTAGAGACCTGCCAGAACACCGTACATCATGATGAACTAGAGGCCTGCCAGAACACCGTACATCATGATGAACTAGAGACCTGCCAGAACACCGTACATCATGATGAACTAGAGACCTGCCAGAACACTGTACATCACGATGAACTAGAGACCTGCCAGAACACCGTACATCATGATGAACTAGAGACCTGCCAGAACACTGTACATCATGATGAACTAGAGACCTGCCAGAACACTGTACATCATGATGAACTAGAGACCTGCCAGAACACCGTACATCATGATGAACTAGAGACCTGCCAGAACACCGTACATCAGCGATGAACTAGAGACCTGCCAGAACACCGTACATCACGATGAACTAGAGACCTGCCAGAACACCGTAACATCATGATGAACTAGAGACCTGCCAGAACACCGTACATCATGATGAACTAGAGACCTGCTAAAAATCCACAAGATCAAACTGAAGGGCCTCAAGAGCTACAGCACAGGAGTCCGTAGCGAGCTACAGGAACTAAACGGATACAAGAAAGAAGCACTGAAGAGAAAGAGTAAAAAACCGACAGATAAAAGAACATGGACCAAGATAGGCAAACCAAGCACCCACAAAGACGAGTCACATAGAGCAATAACCTAACAGAGCACCCTAAAAAATATAGGCTAAATACAAAAACACAAAAGAAGACAAAAAAAGACTGAAATAGAGTAGCAGCACAGTGGGACTTGGCTTGTTCCAAAAGAGGAGATTGGCAGCACATCCAGAACATGTACATTCACCCCGACAAGGAACAGGAGTTGGGTCAGTGTAACATCTTGATAGCACCAGTCACAAGAGTTCGACAACAGGGATCACATCTGAAAGAAGTACAGGACGTTGTGAAGAAGGTCTAGCTCAGCTCCTGGACCAATCGACGTCTCGTACAAGGTCTACATACTGCCCTTTTGTTTAGTCAAGCGGCTCTGGAAGTCCTGAAAGGTCATCTGGAGGAGGGAAGGTTCCAACAGTGGAGAATCGCCAAAAGAGGTTGGATCTCAAAGGAGAAGTCAAGAGAATCGGCCAGTTCAGGATCACATTGCTAAGTGTTGAAGGAAGATTGTCTTCAGCATTGTAGCGAGGCGGCTTGTAGATTTACTCTTTAAGAATGGCTACATCGACACATCGGTGCAAAAGGGAGGCCATCCCAAAAGTACTTGAACTGGAGAGCTGGCTGAGAGCGGTTGACCAGTCAGCACTGTCTGGCAAGTTCGGCAAGTTCAAGGGTGGCATCCTCCCGAGGATAGTCTTCATCTATGACGTCCCGGCTCTCACTGTCGAGGACTGGAGAGGAAGGTCAAAAGCTATCTCTGAAGGTGGCTGGGATTGCCTAGGAGACTGAGCAGCATCGCCCTCTATGGGAACAGCAACAAACAGCCGCTGAAGTCCTGGAAGATCAAGGTGACTCGGGCCAGGGAAGTGATACATGACAGGGAGTGGAGCAACCCAGAGGTGGACCAAGGGAGGTTAATAGTGGTCAATACAGGGAGTAGAGCGACCCAGAGGTGGACTAAAGGGTGGATAGTGGGTCAATACAGGGAGTGGAGCGACCCAGAGGTGGACCAAGGGAGGATAGTGGTCAATACAGGGAGTGGAGCGACCCAGAGGTGGGCCAAGGGGAGGATAGTGGTCAATACAGGGAGTGTAGCGACCCAGAGGTGGACCAAGGGAGGATAGTGGTCAATACAGGGAGTGGAGAGACCCAGAGGTGGACCAAGGGAGGATAGTGGTCAAGACAGGGAGTGTAGCGACCCAGAGGTGGACCAAGGGAGGATAGTGGTCAATACAGGGAGTGGAGCGACCCAGAGGTGGGCAAGGGGAGGATAGTGGTCAATACAGGGAGTGTAGCGACCCAGAGGTGGACCAAGGGAGGATAGTGGTCAATACAGGGAGTGAGAGAGACCCAGAGGTGGACCAAGGGAGGATAGTGTGAAGACAGGGAGTGTAGGCCGACCCAGAGGTGGACCAAGGGAGGATAGTGTGTTCAATACAGGGAGTGGAGCGACCCAGAGGTGGACCAAGGGAGGATAGTGGTCAATACAGGGAGTGGAGCGACCCAGAGGTGGACCAAGGGGAGGATGTGGTCAATACAGGGAGTGTAGCGACCCAGAGGTGGACCAAGGGGGATAGTGGTCAAGACAGGGAGTGTAGCGACCCAGAGGTGACCAAGGGAGGATAGTGGTCAAATACAGGGAAGTGGAGAGAGACCAAAAAGTTAGACCAACAGATGGATACGTGATACATTTACGAGGGAGTGGACGAGACCAAAAGGTGGACCATAGGGGAGGATAGTGGTCAAGACAGGGAGTGTAGCGACCAGAGGTGGATCCAAGGGAGGATAGTGGTCAGATACAGGGGTGTAGCGACCAGAGGTGGACCAAGGGAGGATAGTGGTCAATACAGGGAGTGGAGAGACCAAAAGGTAGACCAACAGAGGATAGTGATGACATTACGGGAGTGGAGAGACCAAAAGGTGGGACCAAGGGAGGATAGTGGTCAATACGGGGAGTGTAGCGACCCAGAGGTGGCCAAGGGAGGATAGTGGATACATTACAGGGAGTGGAGCGACCCAGAGGTAGACCAGGAGGATATTGATCA
>NW_019945106.1:7744-20814 GCF_002910315.2 Salvelinus sp. IW2-2015
CGAAGAGGAGATCGACACTCAAGTGTTTTAGTAGCTATATCTCTTGCACACAATGATGAAATGAATGCCCATGGCCTTAAACTCTATGCTGCATATCTGGGATTGCTGATTCCTACTAAACCTACTGAAAGAGCTGCTTCCTGGCTTGGCCCTCATCATGTTGAACATAATAAAACGGCTCTCTATCCACCGGATTGTGTACCAAACTCGACTAAAAGTGGGCTAGTAATAAGCCTTCTCTTGGAAAAAGCCAAACGCTTGACACCGGAAAATATAAAAACTATCGGCCTATGTATCGAACATCTTCCATTCCCTTCACAAAATTTTAGAAAAGCTGTTGACGCAGCAACTCACTGCTTCCTGAAATAGACAAAAATGTATACCGAAATGGCTTGCAGTCTGGTTTTAGACCCCATCATCGCACTGAGGAAGCTGGCACTTGTGAAGGTGGTAAATGAGCCTTTTTTAAATGGCGTCAGACCGAGGCTCTGCAATCTGTCCTCTGTTGCTCCTAGACCTTCAGTGCTGGCATTTGACAACCAATCGATCACCACATTCTTTTGGAGGAGACTGGGAAACCCAAATTTGGTCTACAGACGGACAGGTTTTGGCCTGGTTTAGATCTTACCTGTCGGAAAGGATATCAGTTTTGTCTCTGTGAATGGTTTGTCCTCTGACCAACTTAACTGTAAATTTTTCGGTGTTCTAAGGTTCCGTTTTAGGAGCCACTATGTGGTTTTCACTCCTATATTTTACCTTCTTGGGATGTTATTCGAAAACATAATGTTAACTTTCACTGCTTATGCGGATGACACACAGCGGTACATTTCAATGAAACAATGGTGAAGCCTCAAAAGTTGCCCTCGCTGACAGCCTGTGTTTCAGACATAAGGAAGTGGATGGCTGGCAACCTTTCCTACTATTTTAAACTCGGACCCAAAGCAGAGATGCTTTGTTCTAGATGCCTCAAGAAACACAGAGATCTTCTGTTAAATCTGAACAATTAATCTTGATCGGTTTGTAAAGTCGTCTCAAATAAAACTGTGAAGGACCTGGCGTTCACTCTTTGAACCCTGGATCTCTGCTTTTGACGAACATATCAAGACTGGGTTCAAGGACAGCTTTTTTTCCACCTCTACGTAACATTGCAAAAATTCAGAGATTTTCTGGTCCAAATGATGCGCAGAAAAATTAATCCAGCATTTGTTACTTCTAGGTTAGACTACTGGCCAATGCTCTAAACTTTCCGGCTACCCGGGATAAAGCACTAAATACAAACTTCAGTTTAGTGCTAAATACGGGCTGCTAGAATCCTGACTAGAACCAAGATAATTTGATCATATTACTCCAGTGCTAGCTGCCTACACTGGCTTCCTGTTAAAGCAAGGGCTGATTTCACAAAGGTTTTTACTGTTAACCTATAAAGCGTTACAATGGGCTGGCTCTACCTATATCTTTCGCGAGTTGGTCCTGCCGTACATACCTACACGTACGATACGGTCACAAAGACGCAGGCCTCCTAAATTGTCCCTAGAATTTCCTAAGCAAACAGCGGGAGGGGCAGGGCTTTCTCCTATAGATCTCAATTTTTTATGGATAGTCCTGCCTACCCATGTGAGAGACCAGACTCGGTCTCAACCTTTTAAGTCGTTTACTGAAGACTTATCTTATTCAGTAGGTCCAATATGATGAGTGTAGTCTGGCCGCAGGAGTGTGAAGGTGAACGGAACAGGCTCTGGGGGCATACGAACCGCCCTTGCTGTCTCTGGCCTGGGCCGGTTCCCCTCTCTCCACTGGGATTCTCTGCCCATAACCCTATTACAGGGGCTGAATCAACTGGCTTACTGGTGCTCTTTCATGCGTCCCTAGGAGGGTGCGTCACTTGAGTGGGTTGGAAGTTACTGGAACGTGGATCTTCCTGTCTGGTTGGCGCCCCCCCTGTTTTGTGCTGTGGTGGAGATCTTTGTGGGCTATACTCGGCCTTGTCTCAAGGGAATTGTAAGTTGGGGTTGGGGGGGTTGAAGATATCCTCTAGTGGTGTGGGGGCTGTGCATTTGGCAGAGGTGTGGTGGGGTTATCTCGCTTCCAACTGTTTGGCCCTGTCCGGGGGTAATCATCGGATGGGGCCCACAGTGGTCTTTTCCCTGGAACCCTCCTGTCTCAGCCTCCAGTATTTATGCTGTGCAGTATTTTATGTGGTCGGTGGGGCTAGGGTCAGTTGGTTATAAACAGTGAGGGAAAAAAGTAATTTGATTCCGCCTGCTGATTTTTGTACGTTTGCCCACTGACAAAGAATGATCAGTCTAATATTTTAATGGTTAGGGTTTTATTTGAACACGTGGAGAGACCGATATTCAAACAAAAAATTCAGCATAAAACGCATGTCAAAAATGCTTATGAAATTGATTTGCCTTTAATGAGGGAATAGTATTTGGACCCCTTCTGCAAAACAATGACTTAGTACTTGGTGGCAAAACCCTTGTTGGCAATCACAGAGGTCAGACGTTTCTCTGTAGGTTGGCCACCAGGTTTGCACACCATCCTGCAGGAGGGATTTTTGTCCACTCCTCTTTGGCAGATGCTTCTTCAAGTCAATTAAGTTTCGAGGCTGACGTTTGGGCAACTCGGAACCTTAGCTCCCTCCCACAGATTTTCTATTGGGATTAAGGTCTGGAGACTGGCTAGGCCAACTCCAGGACCTTAATTGTGCTTCTTCTTGACCACTCCTTTGATTGCCTTGGCGCGTGTTGTTTTGGGTCATTGTCATGGCTGGAAATACCCATCCAGGACCCATTTTCAATAAGCCCTGGCTGAGGGACGGAGGTTTTCAAGCCCAAGATTTTGACGGTAGCTGCCCCGTCATGCGTCCGTTTGATGCGGTGGAAGGTTGGTCCCTGTCCCTTTAGCAGAAAAACAAACCCCCAAAGCAATAATGTTTCCACCTCCATGTTTGACGGTGGGATGGTTTCTTGGGGTCATTAGGCAGCAAATTCCTCCTCCTCCAAAACGGCAAGTTGGGTTGAATGCCAAAGGACACTCCATTTTGGGTCTCATCTGACCACAAGCACGTTCACCCAAGTGTCCTCTGAATCATTCAGATGCTTCATTGGCAAACTTCCAGACGGGCATGTATATGTGCTTTCTTGAGCAGCCTTCATTCAACGCATAGTGTGTTTACCAATTGTTTCTTTGGAATGACTATGGTGCGCCAGCTGCCTTGAGATATGACAAGATCCTCCTGTGTAGTTCTGGGCTGATTCCTCAACCGTTCTCATGATCATTGCACCTCCTAACCTCCACGAGGTGAGAATCTTGCATGGAGCCCCCAGGCTGGAGGGAGATTGACAGTTCTTTTGGTGTTTCTTCCATTTGCGATAATCACAGAACTGTTGTCAACCTTCTCAACGCAAAGCTGCTTGGCGATGATTCTTGTAGCCCCATTCCAGCTTGTGTAGGTCTAACCATCATTGTCCCGCTGAAATCCTTGGAGAGCTCTTTGGGTCTTGGCCATGGTGGAGAGTTTGGAATCTGATTGGGATTGATTTGGCTTCTGTGTTACAAGGTATCTTTTTATACCGGTAAGAAACTGGAGATTAGGAAGACTCCCTTTCAAGAGTGTGCTCCTAACATCTCCGTTCGTTCCTGTATGAAAGACCCTGGGAGCCAGAAATCTTTTGATTGAGAAGGGGTCAAATACTTTATTTCCCTCATTAAAATGTAATCAAATTTAATAAACATTTTTTACAATGCATTTTTCTGGATATTTTTTGGTTGGTTATTCTGCTCTCACTGTTCAAATAAACCTAAGCATTAAAATTATAGACTGATAACTTTCTTTGTCCAGTGGGGCAAAAGTACAAATAAGCCGGGGATCAAAATACTTTTTTTCCCCTCACTGTACCTGGAGTACTCTCTCTATCGTATCCAGTGTCCGTGTGTGAATTTAAGTATGCTCTCTCTATTCTCTCGTTCTCTCTTTTTCTTTCTCTTCTCCGGAGAACCTGAGCCCTAGGACCATACGTCACGGCAAACCGGGCATGATGACTCCTTGCTGTCCGCCCAGTCCACCTGGGCCTTGCTGCTGTTCCGTTTCAACTGTTCTGCCTGCTGTTATGGACCCCCTACCTGTTCAACTCTTAATGATCGGCCTATGAAAAGCCAACTGACTTTTATTCCTGATTATTATTTGACCATGCTTGTCATTTATGAAATTTTGAAAATCTTGGCTCTCCTCTAATTCTCTCCTTCTCTCTTCTTTCTCTCTCTCGGGAGGACCGGAGCCCTAGGACCATAACGTCAGGACTACCCGGGCATGATGACTCCTTGCTGTCCCCAGTCCGCCTGGCCCTGCTGCTATTCCAGTTTCAACTGTTCTGCTGCGGTTATGGAACCGGCCACCCTGTCCCGGACCTGCTATTTTCAACTCTTGATGATCGGTCTATGAAAAGCCAACTGAAAATTATTCATGATTATTATTTGACCATGCTTGTCACTTATGAACATTTTGAACATCTTGGCATAGTTCTGTTATAATCTCCACCCAGCACCAGCCAGAAGAGGACTGGCCACCCCTCATAGCCTGGTTCCTCTCTAGGTTTCTTCCTAGGTTTTGGCCTTTCTAGGGAAGTTTTTTCCTAGCCACCGTGCTTCTACACCTGCATTGCTTGCCTGTTTGGGGTTTTAGGCTGGGTGTCTGTACAGCACTTCGAGATATTAGCTGATGTACGAAGGGCTATATAAAATAAACTTGATTTGATTTGATAGTAACAGTGTTTATCGACAGGATAGTAACAGTGTTAATAGACAGGATAGTAACAGTGTTATAGACAGGAATAGTAAACAGTGTAGTAGACATGATAGTAACAGTGTTATAGACAGGATAGTAAACAGTGTTATAAAAGGATTAGTAACAGTGTTTATAGACATGATAGTAACAGTGTTATAGACACTATAGTAAAAGTGTTATGTTGTGGATGCTGAATGTGTTATTGATACATTGATCATTGATGCTCTACTGATGATTGATGAAACCACCCGGCTCGAAGGACCATTAAAAAACTATACTGGCATTTCACAAACAAACAAACACATGAACATACACCCACCCCCTCCCCCCAAACACATACCCTCCCCCTCTCTGTACCTCCTCCATCAAGGGCCATGGACGGTGAGGACTATGTCCTTTGTTGCTAGGGTTTTCACGGTCTAGTTTCTGTGCGGTGGTGATGAGGCCTTTAGCGTCGATGCTGGAACTTACTCTTCCCCAAGTCGTTTGATGAACGTGAAGGTCACCTGACACAACAGACGCTGAGTCCTCATCCGTAGCGCGCACCTGGAGGGAGAGTCACGATTTTATTGATTGTTAGTCGGTTGATTTGGCTGGTTGGTTTTATTGATTGATTAGTATTGACACAATCAACACTAGATTATAGTTCTGTGATCATCTCTTTCATTGTTAATTCTTTACTCAAACAAGAATACCACAGCAGTTAACACTATATCGTCAATACAGTTTTATAAAGAAAATGGCAGATATGAAATCATAGCAGACATATGAAATCATGCAGATAGAAATCCTGTCAGATATGAAATCATGGCAGATATGAAAATCCTGTCAGATATGAAATCATGGCAGATATGAAATCCTGTCAGATATGAAATCATGGCAGATATGAAATCATGACAGATATGAAATCATGTCAATATGAAATCATGGCAGATTATGAAATCATGACAGATATGAAAATCCTGTCAGATATGAAATCATGACAGATATGAATCATAGCAGATATGAAATCCTGTCAGATATGAAATCTGTCAGATTGAAATCCTGTCAGATATGAAATCTGACAGATATGAAAATCATGAACAGATATGAAATCCTGTCAATAATGAAATCATGACAGATATGAAATCATAGCAGAATTGAAATCATGGCAGATTGGAAATCATGGGAGATATTTGAATTTAAAGTAAGCGCATCCAGGTTACCTCTCACCTGTAGAAGTTAGTGTCAGTGTTACCTCTCACCTGTATGACTCTGGATCCAGCAGGTGTGTTCTCTCTGGTCTCCGCCAGGTAGAACCTCTGGCTGAATACTGGGCTGTAGAGGTTCGCTCCCAGCACATACACATTGACCGGGGAACATCATATTCATCATTATCATATACCTGTATCATAGTTCTCTACACAGGCTTGCCCCAACACACTCACCAGATAACAATAATAAACAATAATATACAATTATTTACTCTATTATATTATTATTAATTAATATGAATATGAATATTACCCTATTATTATCATTATTACTAATAGTATTATCAAATATTATATTAGTTAAAGTATTAAAATTATTATTATAATTAATATTATTATTATCACTATATTATTATTATTATACATATTATTATTATCAGCCTATTATTATTTTGACTCTATTATTATTTAGTAGTATTACTCTATTATTATTACTCTGTTATTATAATTATATTATTATTAGTATTGCTCTATTATTATTTATTTTATTTGCTATTATTATCGCTATGTTAGTATTATTTATTCTATTAGTTTTATTACTCTATTATTATTACTCTATTGGAAAAATAACAAAGAAATAAAATAACTCTAAATCTTCAAACCTCAGCGGTGTTGGTGAAGACTCCGTCAGACACAGACACGTTGAGCCTCAAGGAAGCCCTCATCCCCTGTCTTCTCTGATTGGACAGAGATATCAACCCCGTCTCTGTGTCCATCATAACACACGTCCGCTCGTCACCGGACAGGATATTGTACCTGGATGGATAACGTCATAACACACGAAGCAAAATACTGTCAATGTATATAGAGATTATCCCCGTACCAGGTTGTCGAGACCATCGCAGAAGCAATCTGGGTAACACTTTACACCCACAGTCATAACATGTTATGTCATATGATCACATTATGTCATGACATATATTTAGGCCTGTTGTGACATACTGTATATTGTGTTATTCTATGGCTGGTTATGATACCTACATAAGAGTGTCACAACCCACAAAACCTACAACAGTAGTATGGCTGGTTATGACACCTACATAAGAGTGTCAACAACCCACAAACCTACCACAACAAGTAAAACATTTAATTCCACCATATTTATATAATGTTATATAATATGTTTATATATGTTATATAAATGTTTATATATGTTATATAAACATTTTCTCAAATTGACCATATTAAAATGATCCTTGTATATTTGCTCACACATTGATGTCAGACATGCACCTGCCCCAGTGCTTTGTCGTTGATGACTGGGATGAATGTAGGAGCAGAGTTCAGGAGCAGGACCAGACACCCTCTATGGTGACTGATGACTGGGATGAATGTAGGAGCAGAGATCAGGAGCAGGACCAGACACCCTCTATGTGACTGATGACTGGGATGAATGTAGGAGCAGGACCAGACACCCTCTATGTGACTGATGACTGGGATGAATGCAGGAGCAGAGTTCAGGAGCAGGACCAGACACCCTCTATGTGACTGATGGAGCAGAGTGCAGGAGCAGGACCAGACACCCTCTATGTGACTGATGACTGGGATGAATGTAGGAGCAGAGTTCAGGAGCAGGACCAGCACCCTCTATGTGACTGATGACTGGGATGAATGTAGGAGCAGAGTTCAGGAGCAGGACTAGACACCCTCTATGTGACTGATGACTGGGATGAATGTAGGAGCAGAGATCAGGAGCAGGACCAGAACACCCTCTATGTGACTGATGACTGGGATGAATGTAGGAGCAGGACCAGACACCCTCTATGTGACTGATGACTGGTGAATGCAGGAGCAGAGTTCAGGAGCAGGACCAGACACCCTCTATGTGACTGATGGAGCAGAGTGCAGGAGCGCAGAACACTCTTATGTGCCTGATGCTGGAGTGAATGTAGGCAGGTTCAGGACAGTGACCGACACCCTCTATGTGATGATGACTGGGATGAATGTAGGAGCAGAGTTCAGGAGCAGGAACCAGACACCCTCTATGTGCTGATGACTGGGGATGAATGTAGGAGCAGAGTGTAGGAGCAGGACCAGACACCCTCTATGTGACTGATGACTGACATAAGGACATGTATCTGATTGGCCTATCTGGCTTATATTATTATGATGTCATAATGCTTCTTGGCAGTGTCATAAAGTGTATTTTCAAAAAAATGATGAAAAAAAAACATGGCTAAAGAATTCATTACACAACAACAACAACGGACTAAATTTGAGTTTAGACTCTTATGTAGGTGATAACCAGCCATAAAAGACACAATATATTTCACAACAGGTGAGTTATTATGATATGGTTACGACCTAATGTCTCATAATGTGTTACTGCATTCTTAGTCAGCCTAATAGTAGAAAGGTTTGGGGCAGTAGAGCAGAGGCCTGCCAGAACACCGTACATCATGATGAACTAGAAGCTGCCAGAACACCGTACATCATGATGACCTAGAGACCTGCCAGAACACCGTACATCATGATGAACTAGAGGCCTACGAACACCGTACATCACGATGAACTAGAGACCTGCCAGAACACCGTACATCATGATGAACTAGAGGCCTGCCAGAACACCGTACATCACGATGAACTAGAGACCTGCCAGAACACCGTACATCACGATGAACTAGAGACCTGCCAGAAACACCGACACGTCACGATGAACTAGAGACCTGCCAGAACACTGTACATCATGATGAACTAGAGACCTGCCAGAAACACCGTACATCACGATGAACTAGAGCCTGCCAGAACACTGTACATCATGATGAACTAGAGACCTGCCAGAACACCGTACATCACGATGAACTAGAGGCTGCCAGAACACCGTACATCACGATGAACTAGAGGCCTGCCAGAACACCGTACATCATGATGAACTAGAGACCTGCCAGAACACCGTACATCACGATGAACTAGAGACCTGCCAGAACACCGTACATCATGATGAACTAGAGGCCTGCCAGAACACCGTACATCATGATGAACTAGAGACCTGCCAGAACCACCGTACATCATGATGAACTAGAGACCTGCCAGAACACTGTACATACACGATGAACTAGAGACCTGCCAGAACATCCGTACATCATGATGAACTAGAGACCTGGCCAGAAACACTGTACATCACATGATGAACTAGAGACCTGCCAGAACACTGTACATCATGATGAACTAGAGAGCCTGCCAGAACACCGTACATCATGATGAGATGAACTAGAGACCTGCCAGAACACCGTACATCATGATGAACTAGAGACCTGCCAGAACACCGTACATCATGATGAACTAGAGACCTGCTAAAAATCCACAAGATCAAACTGAAGGGCCCTCAAGAGCACAGCACAAGGAGTCCAGTCAGGAGTAAGGACCTTAACAGAGCTATTGAGCACCCTGAGAAAGAAGGTCTTGACTTTGCGTAGGGCTGAAAGACGGTGGAAAGAAAGAGCCAAGAAGCGAACTGGCTTCATAGCCAAAATCCCCTTGGCTTCACAAAGGCAGCTGCTAGAGTAGAAGCACAGTGGGAACTTGGCTTGTTCCAAAGAGGAGATTGGCCAGCACATCCAGAACATGTACAGTCACCCCGACAAGGAACAGGAGTTGGGTCAGTGTAACATCTTGATAGCACCAGTCACAAGAGTTCGACAACAGGGAGTCACTCCTGAAAGAAGTACAGGACGTTGTGAARAAGGTCTAGCTCAGCTCCTGGACCAATCGACGTCTCGTACAAGGTCTACAAGTACTGCCCTTTTGTTAGTCAAGCGGCTCTGGAAGGTCCTGAAGGTCATCTGGAGGAGAGGAAAGGTTGCACAACAGTGGAGAATCGCCAAAAGAGGTTGGATCTCAAAGGAAGAAGTCCAAGAGAATCGGCCAGTTCAGGATCACATTGCTAAGTGTTGAAGGGAAGATTGTCTTCAGCATTGTAGCGAGGCGGCTTGTAGATTTACTCTYTAAGAATGGCTACATCGACACATCGGTGCAAAAGGGAGGCCATCCCAAAAGTACTTGAACTGGAGAGCTGGCTGAGAGCGGTTGACCAGTCAGCACTGTCTGGCAAGTTCGGCAAGTTCAAGGCGTGGCATCCTCCCGAGGATAGTCTACTCATCTATGACGTCCCGGTCTCCACTGTCGAGGACTTGGAGAGGAAGGTCAACAGCTATCTCTGAAGGTGGCTGGGATTGCCTAGGAGACTGAGCAGCATCGCCCTCTATGGAAACAGCAACAAACAGCCGCTGAAGTCCCTGGAAGATCAAGGTGACTCGGGCCAGGGAAGTGATACATGACAGGGAGTGGAGCAACCCAGAGGTGGACCAAGGGAGGTTAATAGTGGTCAATACAGGGAGTAGAGCGACCCAGAGGTGGACTAAGGGTGGATAGTGGTCAATACAGGGAGTGGAGCGACCCAGAGGTGGACCAAGGGAGGATAGTGGTCAATACAGGGAGTGGAGCGACCCAGAGGTGGCCAAGGGGAGGATAGTGGTCAATACAGGAGTGTAGCGAACCAGAGGTGGACCAAGGGGGAATAGTGGTCAAACAGGGAGTGGAGAGACCCAGAGGTGGACCAAGGGAGGATAGTGGGTCAATACAGGGAGTGAGCGACCCAGAGGTGACCAAGGGAGGATAGTGGTCAACACAGGGAGTGGAAGCGACCAGAGGTGGCCAGGGGGGATAGGTGGTCAATACAGGGGAGTGTAGCGACCCAGAGGTGGACAAGGGAGGATAGTGGTCAATACAGGGAGTGGAGACGACCCAGAGGTGGCCAAGGGAGGATAGTGGTCAAGAACAGGGAGTGTAGCCGACCCAGAGGTGGACCAAGGGAGGATAGTGGTCAATACAGGGAGTGGAGCGGACCCAGGGTGGACCAAGGGAGGATAGTGGTCAATAACAGGGAGTGTAGCGACCCAGAGGTGGACCAAGGGAGGATAGTGGTCAATACAGGGAGTGGAGCGACCCAGAGGTGGGCCAAGGGAGGATAGTGGGTCAAGTACAGGGAGTGTAGCGACCCAGAGGTGGACCAAGGGAGGATAGTGGTCAATACAGGAGTGGAGAGACCAAAAAGGTAGACCACACAGAAGGATAGTGGATACATTAACAGGAGTGGCGAGACCAAAAGGTGGACCAAGGGAGGATAGTGGTCAAGACAGGGAGTGTAGCGACCCAGAGGTGGACCAGGGAAGGATAGTGGTCAAGACAGGGAGTGTAGCGACCAGAGGTGACCAAAGGAGAGGATGTGGGTCAATACAGGGGTGGAGAACCAAAGGATGACCAACAGAGGATAGTGATACATTAAAAGGGAGTGCGAGAGACAAAAGGTGGCCAAAAGGCGAGATAGTGGTCAATACAGGGAGTGTAGCGACCAGAGGTGGCCAAGTGGAGGATCGTGGATACATTCACAGGAGTGGAGGCGACAGAGGTAGACCAGGGAGGATAGTGATACATATACAATGGGAGGGAAGTAGAGAAGAAGAGGAAGATGTGCTGCCAGGCTGAGTCTCGGCTGCACCACAGTGTTCTGGTGGGAGCATGTATAAGGGAAGAAGCCAGTCTGGAACTTCTCAACCCCGGTACGACACTCCCAAGGGGAATGAGAGATTGGCAGGTTGTTCTAGGGAGGGTGATAACAGCTCGTGGAAGAGGAGAGTCCACAGAGCAGTGCGGAATCGAGACAGAAAGTGAGCTAGATGAGGTGAGAGCAGGCAGTGGACAGGAAAGTCTTGTGGACTGACCTCTGGCAGGCAGAACCACACTGCATTAAGTTCCTGATCCAGGCGGTGGACAGGAAAGTCTTGTGGACTGATCTCTGGCAGGCAGAACCACACTGCATTAAGTTCCTGGTCCAGGCGGTGTATGATGTCCTACCCAGCTCACCAAACCTGTTCTGCTGGGGGCAACGTGGAAACTCCTGCATGCTCGCTATGCTCCAAGACAGGGACACTGGAGCACATTTTAGGTTGTTGTCCTAAAGCTCTGGCAGGGGGCTGTTATCGCTGGCGCCATGACAAGGTTCTCAAGACCACCGCAGAAGCTATACTGCACAGCAATCGGCAATAAGAAATAAGCAATCTGCACTGGAATCACTTTCGTTCGAGCTGGAGAGCAGCCAGGCTTAAAATCCAAAGCACCAGCAGGGATCCTAGTTACTGCTCTGGACTGGCAGGTGACAGCAGACCTGGAGAAACAGCTCAAGTTCCCGCAGAATATTGTCAGCACTTTGTGACATCGGCCTATGTAAAAAAAGGGCTTTATAAATACATTTGATTGATATTGTCAAGACAACCCTGAGACCATACATCACCTTGGTCTCAGAGTCCACAAAGAACATCATTATTCTGGAGCTGACAGTGCCTTGGGAAGATTGTCTGGAGGAGGCATATGAGACAATGACGGCAAATACGAGGGACTGCTCATTGACTGCCGGATGCAGGGCTGGAAGGTGCATGCCTATCGAGGTAGGCTGCAGAGGTTTTTTCTGGGCAATCCTTCTACAGAGCCGACAGCACTCGGCATCAATGGAGCGAAGAGGAGGAGAGCCATCAGCAGCACCATGGAGGCTGAAAAAGACTCAAGATACCCCTGGGGCAAGAGAGGAGATCCATGGAGGCAGCTGAAAAAGACTCAAGACGGCTCTGGATCAAAAGAGGAGATCCATGGGGAGCAGCATAATGCCACCTGGACACAAGTCGGTGTCTGATCAACGTCGGCTGGGTCACCTGGGTGAGGGCGTCTGATGTTGTAAGACCCAAAACACACATCAAGAGATGTGTTCATTCAATTACCTAGAGACATCATGATAATGTTACATAGCAACATATTACTAGGAAAATTGTATAACTGTCTTAACCCCAATTTACGCTTTCAGCATCCACATCATCCTCACATACTACACAGACCAGGAGGACACAGACCAGGAGGACACAGTTCAGGAGGACACAGACCAGGAGGACACAGACAGACCAGGAGAACACAGACCAGGAGGACACAGACAGACCAGGAGAACACAGACCAGGAGGACACAGACCAGGAGGACACAGACAGAC
>NW_019945106.1:22095-26864 GCF_002910315.2 Salvelinus sp. IW2-2015
ACAGGGAGTGTAGCGACCCAGAGGTGGACCAAGGGTGGACCAAGGGAGGACACAGACCAGGAGGACACAGACCAGGAGGACACAGACCAGGAGAACACAGACCAGGAGGACACAGACAGACCAGGAGAACACAGACCAGGAGGACACAGACAGACCAGGAGAACACAGACCAGGAGAACACAGACCAGGAGGACACAGACCAGGAGGACACAGACCAGAAGGACACAGACCAGGAGGACACAGACCAGGAGGAGACAGACCACATCAGTAGTATTAATACCCCTGGGGGTCCCTCCACCCCACATTAGCAGTATTAATACTCCTGGGGGCCCCTGCACCACAGATTCGGAAAGACAAAATAACTATCAAACTACCCTGCAAACAAACATTTGTCGTTAGGACATCCCCGGAACGTCAGGAGATTGTGTCATAGTCCCCTGGACGTCCTTAGGACGTCCCATGTTTGCTGGGTGGTCAACTGTATTGTAATATTTGTTTGTGGCCTTATACCTGAGTCTATTTGCATCACAGCTGTCAGCGTCAGAGGCCTGGACGCAGGTCACAAACTGTCCCCTGGGGGCCAGCTCGCTCAAGTACACTTCGTACAGCGATTGGCTGAAGGAAGGAGGGTTGTCGTTGGTGTCTGTAACCAAAACCATGACATTGACCTCGCTGCTGAGGGCAGGGTCGCCGCTGTCGGTTGCCCTGACGATGAAGGTGTATTGTTGCATGGTTTCATAGTCGAGCATACGCGCGGTGAGGATCAGTCCGCTGCTGCTGTCGATGTGGAAGAAGTCGGTACTGTTGTAGACGTCTGACAGGATCTGGTAACGGACCAACGAGTTACGCTCTGAGTCACTGTCCAACGCCAACACCTGGGGGAAGAGATATACGTCATTTAGTAAAGTGGTCAACGTTATTGTTATTGAGCCATGCTGACCTGGGTCAGATTTATTTATATTATTACTGTCACGCCCTGACCTTAGAGAGCCTTTTTATTCTCTATTTGGTTAGGTCAGGGTGTGACTAGGGTGGGTAATCTATGTTGTATTTCTATGTTGGCCTGGTCTTTACAGACACCCAGACTAGCTGCAGGAAGCTAGAGTGGATACCATGTCTTTACAGAAACCCAGACTAGCTGCAGGAAGCTAGAGTGGATACCATGTCTTTACAGAAACACAGGACTAGCTGCAGGGAAGGCTAGAGTGGATTATACCATGTCCTTTACGAGACACCTGACTACTGCAGGGACTTAGTGGAGAACCATGTCTTTACAGAACCAGACTAGCGTGTTGCAGGAAGCGTAGAGTGGGATACCATGTCTTTCAGAAACAGACTAGCTGGCAGGGAAGCTAGATGGATTATCCATGTTTACAGAAACAACAAGACTAGCTGCACTGGAGCTTAGAGTGGATACCCTGTCTTTACAGAAACCCCACACAGACTAGGGCTTGCAGGAGCTAGATGTGGCATTACCATGTCTTTTACAGAAACAGACAGACTAGCTGCAGGGAGCTATAGTGGATAACCATGTCTTACATGAAGACTACCCAGACATTGCGCTGCAGGAAGCTAGAGTGGGGGATATCCCATGTCTTTACAGAATCACTCAGACCTAGCGCTGCAGGGAGCTAGAGTGGATACCAAATGTCTTTAAGAAACCACCCCCAGAACTATCAGCTGCAGGGGGCTAGAGTGGATTATATACCATGTCTTTACAGACTACCCCAACTTAGCTTGCAGGGGAGTAGACGAGTGGATACATGTCTTTACAGACATCCAGACTAGTCAGGGAGTAGAGTGGAGGAACGACCCATACGTGTCCTTTATGTTATATTACACCAGGCCGAGCAGGTCCGTTGCCTCCGCACGCGGCGCGTAGGGAGTGTAGTGTCGCACTCGCTCTCTGGCTCACCGATGTAACGCTGACCATTGCCGCTGTCAGGTGGAATGTCGTGCAATTCCGAGCATGCATGTGGAGCTAGAGTGGATTACTGTCTTTACAGGAACACAGACTCAGCTGCACGGACCTAGAGTGGATACCAGTGTCTTTTACAGACATACCCCAGATGCTGCAGGGAAGTAGAGTGGATATACCTCCCTATGTCTTTATACAGACACAATCAGACCTAGTTGCATGGGAGTCTAGAGTGATACTATGTCTTTACAGGATAACCGTTAGCGTTTGTTCGTAGGCTGAAAGACTGAGGAGTAGGTATAAATTTAGCTGGCAGGGAGCTAGAGAGGTGGGGATACCCTATGTCTTTTTTACAGACAGCGCAGACTAGCTTGCACGGGAGCTAAGAGGGGATACCCATGTTTTACAGACACACCCAGGACTAGCTGCAGGAGCTAGATGATAACCATGTCTTTACAGAAACACCAGACTAGGCTGCAGGAGCTAGAGTGGATGTACCACTGTCTTTACAGGACACCCGACTGAGCTGCAAGGGAGCTAGAGTGGAAACCATTGTCTTTACAGACACCCAGACTAGCTGCAGGGTAAGTAGTGGATACCAATCGTCTTTACGAAGAAACAGAGACTAGCTGCAGGGATGCAAGAGTGGATACCATGTCATTACAGAAAACCAGACTAGCTGCAGGAAGCTAGAGTGATACCATGTCTTTACAAACCCCAGACTACTGCAGGGAGCTAGAGTGGATACCATGTCTTTACAGAAACACAAGACTAGCTGCAGGGAGCTAGAGTGGATACCATGTCTTTACAGAACACAGACTAGCTGCAGGGAGCTAGAGTGGATACCATGTCTTTACAGACACCCAGACTAGCTGCAGGGAGCTAGAGTGGATACATGTCTTTACAGAACCCAGACTAGCTGCAGGGAGCTAGAGTGGATACACCATGTCTTTACAGACACCCAGACTAGCTGCAGGGAGCTAGAGTGAATACATGTCTTTACACAGACCCCAGACTAGCTGCCAGGGAGCTAGAGTGGAAACCATGTTCTTTACAGAACCCCAGACTGCTGCAGGAGCTAGAGTGGATACCATGTCTTTACAGACAACCGCCTAGCTGCAGGGAGCTAGAGTGGATACCATGTCTTTACAGAAACAGACTAGCTGCAAGGAGCTAGAGTGGATACCATGTTTTTACAGACACCCAGACAGCTGCAGGAAGCTAGAGTGGATACCATGTCTTTACAGACACCCAGACTAGCTGCAGGAGCTAGAGTGGATACCATGTCTTTACAGAACCCAGACTAGCTGCAGGGAGCTAGAGTGGATACATGTCTTTACAGACACCAGACTAGTGCAGGGAGCTAGAGTGGATACCATGTCTTTACAGACACCCAGACTAGCTGCAGGGCTAGAGTGGAAACCATGTCTTTACAGAAACCCAGACTAGCTGCAGGAAGCTAGAGTGGATACCATGTCTTTACAGACACCCTGACTAGCTGCAGGGAGCTAGAGTGGAAACCATGTCTTTACAGACACCCAGACTAGCTGCAGGAAGCTAGAGTGTAACCATGTCTTTACAGAAAACACAGACTAGCTGCAGGGAGCTAGAGTGGATACCATGTCTTTACAGAACCCAGACTAGCTGCAGGGAGCTAGAGTGGATACCATGTTTTTTTACATAAACCCAGACTAAGCCTGGCAGGGAGCTAGAGTGGATACCATGTCTTTACAGAAACCCAGACTAGCTGCAGGGAGCTAGAGTGGATACCATGTCTTTACAGAAACACAGCATTAATAGAACAGAAATGTCTTACTATCTGTTAAGTATATAATTGTTAACTATTAATATTTAACAAATCAGGTGAATACGTAATTTTTTCCCAGTGTCTGGTGGAAAGCAGTCTGAACCTGTTTTTCCTCTAGGATTTTGCCTCTTTTTTTTATCCTGAAAAACTCCCAATTTCTTAATGATTACAAGCATAGCATAACATGATGCAGCCACCACTATGCGTGAAAATATGGAGCGTGGTACTCAGTAATGTATTGGATTTGCCACAAAGATAACACTTTGTATTYAGGACAAAACACATTTTATGCAGTATTACTTTAGTGCTGTGTTGCAAACAGGATGCGTGTTTTCTGTACAGGCTTCCTYCTTTTCACTCTGTTATTTAGGTTAATATTATGGAATAACTACAATGTTGTTGAACCATCCTCAGTTTTCTCYKGTCAAAGTAATTTCTATTTTACTGTTTTAAAGTCCCCATTAGACTCATGGTGAAATCCCTGAGCGGTTTCCTTCCTCTCCGGCAACTGAGTTAGGAAGGACGCCTGTATGTTTGTAGTGACTGGGTGTATTGATACACCATCCAAAGTGTTATTAATAGCTTGCTCAAAAGGATATTCAAAAGGTGCCCTTCTTTGCTGTGTTTGAAATTCACTGCTCGACTGAGAGGCATTAGAGATAATTGTATGAGTTGGGTACAGAGATGGGGTAGTCGTTCAGAAACTATGTTAAACTCTAGTATTACATAGTACATGCAACTTATTATGTGACTTGTTAAGCACATTTTTGCTCCTGAACTTATTTAGGCTTGCCWTARGAAAGGGATTGTAAACTTATTGAGTCAAGACATTTCAGCGTTTCATTTTTTATTAATTTGTACAAACTTCTAAAAACATAATTCCACTTTAACATTATGAAGTATTGTGTGTAGAACAAAGAAATCTAAATGTAATCCATTTTAACATTTTAGCTGTAAGACAACAAAATGTGGGTGTGAATACTTTCTGAAGGCACGCACGCACGCACACACACACACACACACACACACACACACACACACACA
>NW_019945106.1:33169-37450 GCF_002910315.2 Salvelinus sp. IW2-2015
CGAGTTAGGGGTTAGAGAAAATAGGATATTCAGTGTGAATCAATTGTTAAAATGGTCCTCACAAGTATAGTGCTATATAACTGTGTGTGTGTGTGTGTGTGTGTATGTGTGTGTGTGTGTGTGTGTGCGTGTGTGTGTGTGTATGTGTGTGTGTAACTGTAACCTGTAGTGAAGGGTCTCCCTCCATGACAGTGTATATAACACTCTGTCCCTGGGGGCTGGTAGCGTTGATATACAGGACCGGGGTGGACACGGGGACATCCTCCCTCACTGTGATGCCATAGAAAGGCTTGTCAAACACCGGCATGGCCTTGTTCATGATAGTGACAGGTAGCTCCACCTCACTGGACAGGGAAGGGGAGCCGCCATCTTGAGCTACGATGGTGAGTTTGTATTCAGCGTTGGACAGGTCGGCTTCGAGGGAACGCTTGAGGATCAGTTCACCTCTTAGAGGGTCCACCTGGAGAGGAGAAGAGAAACTTCATKTTCTCTTTACAGAGAAAGTTGCCATAAATCTGTGGCTGATCTCACACAGTGTCCTCCTGTCTAAAATACATACAGTACCAGTCAAAGGTTTGGGTTTTACATTGTAGAATAATAGTGAAGACATCAAAACTATGAAATAACACATATGAAATCATGTAGTAACCAAACATGTGTTATATTTGAGCCAACAAGTGCTCAGCATATGTGGGAACTCCTTCAAGACTGTTGGAAAAGCATTCCAGGTGAAGCTGGTTGAGAGAGAATGCCAAGAGTGAGCAAAGCTGTCATCAAGGCAAAGGATGGCTCACTTTGAAGAATCTAAAATCTAAACTATATTTTGATTTGTTTAACACTTTTTTGGTTACTACATGATTCCATATGTGTTATTTCAGAGTTTTGATGTCTTCAATATTATTCTACAATGTAGAAAATAGTAAAAATAAASAAAAAACCTTTGAATGAGTAGGTGTGTCTAAACTTTTGACTGGTACTGTATACTAGCAGGAACTAGGGGTGGGAATGAGTMCTCGAGAACGTAATTCAAAGTTTGTATTCTATTACTAATAATCAAATACAAGTACTAGACATTAACCAGTGTCTATTGTTCGGGGTATGTCAAATCCAGAGAAAATCCAGACTCATTTGCAGATGTGTATCAGACCAACTAACAATTTGGAACAATCGTAAACTTGCTACTACTTCAGCACTCAAGTAAACAAAAATAATTTACTCAAACATAGATATTGAAAGTACTTAAACACAGATATTCTTTAAAAATGCCCATCGCTAACAGCGATAAATATACATATAAAGGTTTCTCCACCTGGAAGTTCCTGTGCTCCTCTTTCAGTGTGTAAACGACATCCCCGTTGAACCGCTCTTGAACTGCTGTAAAATACCTCTTACTGCTGTAAATACCTCTTAACTGCTGTAAAATACCCTCCAACAGCTGTAAAATAACCCTCCAAACTGCTGTAAATTACCCTCTTAACTGCTGTAAATACCCTCCAAACAGCTGCTAAAAATACCTCTTAACTGCTGTAAAATACCCTCCAAAACAGTGCTTGTAAATACCCTTTAACTGCTGTAAATACCTCAAACAGCTGTAAAATACCCCCATCCCAGCCTGTAAATACCCTCTTTAAACTTGGCTGTAAAATACCCTCTTACCTGCTGTAAAATACCTCCACAGGCTGTAAAATCACCTCCAACGCCAGCTGTACAGATACCCTTGACTTGCTGTAATACCCTCAAACAGCTGTAAATACCCTCCAAACTGCTGGTAAAATACCCTCTTAACTGCTGTAAATACCCTCCACGGAACAGCTGTAAAACTACCCCTCTAACTGCTGTAAATACCCTCACAAACAGCTGTAAAATAACCCTCCAAACTGCTGTAATACCTCTTAACTGCTGTAAATACCCTCCAAACAGCTGTAAATACCGTCCTTAACTGCTGTAACAAATACCCCTCTTCCGACTTCTGTAAAATAACGTGTCACGGCCGTCGTAGAAGTGGAACCAAAGCGAGCGTGGTGAGCGTACATATTCCTTTTTATTAGGATGACGCCGACAAAAACAATAAACAATAGAAAAACAACCGGTGAAGCTTACAGGGCTATAGTGCCACTAACAAGTTACTTCCCACTGAAGGGGGAAAGGGCTACCTAAGTATGGTTCCCAATCAGAGACAACGATAGACAGCTGTCCCTGATGTGAAAGACCATACCCGGCCAAAACTAGAAATAGAAAAAATAGAACGAAAAAACATAGAATATCCCCAACTCACAGCCTACCCAACCAAATAGAGATTAAAAGGATCTCTAGGTCAGGGCGTGACAAATACCTCTAACCAGCTGTAAAATACCCTCCAACAAGCTGTAAATACCCTCTTACTGCTGTAAAATACCCTCTAACCAGCTGTAAAACCCTCCAACCAGCTGTAAATACCCTCCAACCAGTTGTAATACCTTCCAACCAGCTGTAAATCTTGTTTATATGAAACACTAAAAGCTCTCGCACTCATCCCCAGGTGTGGGATGGTCCGTTTCTCCAGCACAGTGTGTATAACCATCCTGGGTCCGTGAAGCGATGGACAGCGGCCTCCTCTTCTCCTCCCCGTCTACTCGTCCTCCGTCGGCCGAAACGGATGGCAACATTTCCATAGACCGTGGTGACGCAGTGGGGCACCGGCTTAACGGAGCAGCTGAAGTACACGCTGCTGAATGCCGGCGGTCGCTTCACGGTGCGCCCGACTTCGGCGGGTGGTCCTGACCTTGGGAATACGTTTGACCGCGAGGACAGGACAGCTGATACTGGTGTCGAAGCCAGCAGAGTCTACGACCGGCTGAGGGTTGCTAGAGTTATGTCAAGGTTCAGGTGGGTAAGGGTGTGTGGCCCGTGTGTGTTTGAGAGAGAGGGAAATATTTAGTTATTTTAGAGACAGAGACAGAGAGTGAGAGAGAACGAGTGAGGGAGAAAGAGTGAGAGAGAAGAGAGAGACAGCGTGAAGAGAGACAAGAGACAGAGTGAGAGAGAGACAGAGACAGGAGATGAGAGACAGTGAGCTCGAGACAGACAGAGTGAGAGATGTGAGAGAGAGACAGAGTGACAGAGTGACAGAGAGACAGAGAGACAGAGAGTGAGAGGAGTCAGAAGTCAGAGAGTCAGAGAGAGAGAAAAAAAAGAAGAGAGAGAGAGAGAGCGAGAGAGAGAGAGAGGACGAGAGGAGAGAGAGAGAGAGAGAGAGAGAGAGAGAGAGAGAGAGAGAGAAGGAGAGAGAGAGAGAGAGAGAGAGAGAGGAGAGAGAGAGAGAGAGAGAGAGACATTATGATAGCCATTATTATTATTATTAGAGACCAACAGTTGGAGTTTGTCTTCCCCTAAAGGTGGAGGGATGTGAATGACAATGCTCCCGGAGTTTGTTGGACCTGACCGTACTACGCTGCTGTCCAGGTAGGTGTGGTGGACCAGGCACGGAGTGGTGTACAGGGTCTCAGCTGTGTGTGTGGTGTGTGTGTGTGTTCTTATTGACCAGGGTTAAGTGCCGACCCTCGGCTCCGGTGGGTGGTACACGGGGTCTCAGCAAGTGTGGTGTGGTGTGTGTGGGTGTGTGTGTGTGTGTGTGTGTGTTGTTGTGTGTGTGGGTGTGGTGTTGACCAGGTGGAGTCCGATCCAGGCTCCGTGGTGTATACAGGGCTCTCAGCAGTGTGTGTGTGTGTGTGTTGACCAGGTGGAGTCCGGAGTCCTGGCTGGCCGTGGTGTATCAGGGTCTCAGCAGTGGTGGTGTGGTGTTGTGTGTTGACCACGGTGGGAGTCCGATCCGCGGCTCCGTGGTGTAATCAGGGTCTCAGCAGTGTGTGTGTGTGTGTTGACCAGGTGGAGTCCGATCCAGGCTCCGTGGTGGGTACAGGGTTCGTATGGGTACATAGTAGTTCCGGATCTAGGTCTGTGTCGGTGTGAGAGTTTCAGTGTTGGTGTTGTTACCAGGTGGAGTCCGATCCCGATCCCAGTCGCTCCGTGGTGTTACAGGGTCTCAGCAGTGTGGTGTGTGTGTGTGTCTGACCAGGTGGAGTCCCGATCGCACGGCTCCGTGTGTAAGCTGGGTCTCAGCAGTGTGTGGTGTTGTGTGTGTTGACCAGGTTGAGTCCGATCCAAAGGCTCCGGGGGTACAGGGGTCTCAAGCACGTGGTGGGTGTGGTGGTGTGTGCTTTGACCAGGTGGAGTTCAGACCCCAGGCCCTCGCGTGGGGTGTAACAGGGTCTCAGCATCAAACGACAGACAGAGATCTGGGCC
>NW_019945106.1:37475-53010 GCF_002910315.2 Salvelinus sp. IW2-2015
CAGGAGTTGAGAGAGAACGAGTGAGGGAGAAAGAGTGAGAGAGAAGAGAGAGACAGCGTGAAGAGAGACAAGAGACAGAGTGAGAGAGAGACAGAGACAGAGAGTGAGAGACAGTGAGCTCGAGACAGACAGAGTGAGAGAGCTGTGAGAGAGAGACAGAGTGACAGAGTGACAGGAGACAGAGAGACAGAGAGTGAGGAGAGAGTCAGAGAGTCAGAGAGTCAGAGAGAGAGAGAAGAAAGAGAGAGAGAGAAGAGAGACGAGAAGAGAGAGAGAGAGAGAGAGAGGAGGAGTAGAAGAAGAGAGAGAGAGAGAGAGAGAAGAAGAGAGAGAGAGAGAGAGAGAGAGAGAAGAGAGAGAGAGAGAGAGAGAGAGAGAGAGAGACATTAGATAGCATATTATTTATTATTAGAGAACAACAGTTGGAGTTTGTCTTCCCCTAAAGGTGGAGGGATGTGAATGACAATGCCCGGAGTTTGTTGACCTGCCGTACTACGCTGCTGTCCAGGTAGGTGTGTGGACCAGGCCACCGTGGTGTACAGGGTCTCACTGTGTGGTGGTGTGTGTGTGTGTCTATTGACCAGGTTAAGTGCGACCCAGGCTCCGTGGTGTACAGGGTCTCAGCAGTGATGTGTGTGTGTGTGTGTGGGGTGTGTGTGTGTGTGTTGTGTGTGTGTGTGTGTGTGTGTTGACCAGGTGGAGTCCGATCCAGGCTCCGTGGTTGTACAGGGTTCTCAGCAGTGTGTGTGTGTGTGTGTTGACCAGGTGGAGTCCGATCCAGGCTCCGTGGTGTACAGGGTCTCAGCAGTGTGTGTGTGGTGTGTTGACCAGGTTGGGAGTCCGATCCACGGCTCCGTGGTGTACAGGGTCTCAGCAGTGTGTGTGTGTGTGTTGACCAGGTGGAGTCCGATCCAGGCTCCGTGGGTACAGGGTCTCAGCTCTCTGTCTCTAAAAATAACTAAATATTTCCCTCTCTCTCAAACACACACCGGGCCACACACCCTGTACCCACCTGAACCTTGACAGTAACTCTAGCAACCCTCAGTCGGTCGTAGACTCTGCTGGCTTCGACCACCAGTTCATAGCTGTCCTGCTCCTCGCGGTCAAACGGTATTCCCAAGGTCAGGACCACCCCGGAAGTCGGGCGCACCGTGAAGCGACCGCCGGCATTCARCAGCGTGTACTTCAGCTGCTCGTTAAGCCGGTGCCCCACTGCGTTCACCACGGTCACTATGGAAATGTTGCCATCGTTCTCGGCGACGGAGGACGAGTAGACGGGGAGGGAGAAGAGGAGGCCGCTGTCCATCGCTTCACGGACCAGGATGGTTACTAACACTGTGCTGGAGAAACGACCATCCCACACCTGGGGATAGGTCGAGAGCTTTAGTGTTTCATATAACAAGATTTACAGCTGGTTGGAAGGTATTTTACAGCTGTTTGGAGGGTATTTTACAGCTGGTTAGAGGGTATTTTACAGCAGTTAAGAGGGTATTTTACAGCTGGTTAGAGGGTATTTTACAGCAGTTAAGAGGGTATTTTACAGCTGGTTGGAAGGTATTTTACAGCTGGTTGGAGGGTATTTAACAGCTGGTTAGAGGCTATTTTACAGCTGGTTGGAGGGTATTTAACAGCTGGTTAGAGGGTATTTGTCACGCCCTGACCTTAGAGATCCTTTTAATCTCTATTTGGTTGGGTAAGGCTGTGAGTTGGGGTGGGCATTCTATGTTTTTTCGTTCTATTTTTTCTATTTCTATGTTTTGGCCGGGTATGGTTCTCAATCAGGGACAGCTGTCTATCGTTGTCTCTGATTGGGAACCATACTTAGGTAGCCCTTTTCCCTCCTTTCAGTGTGGGTAGTTGACTTTTGTTAGTGGCACTATAGCCCTGTTAGCTTCACGGTTGTTTTTGTATTGTTTATTGTTTTTGTCGGCGTCATCCTAATAAAAAGGAATATGTACGCTCACCACGCTGCGCTTTGGTCCACTTCTTACGACGGCCGTGACAGTATTTTACAGAAGTCAAGAGGGTATTTTACAGCAGTTAAGAGGGTATTTTACATCTGTTTGGAGGGTATTTAACAGCAAGTTAAGAGGGGTATTTTACAGCTGTGAGGGTATTTTTACCAGCGTTTAGAGTAGGATAAATTTTACAGCAGTTATGGAGCGGTATTTTACAGCTGTTTGTGAGGGTATTTAACAGCAGTTAAGAGGGTACTACTAAGCAGCTTTGAGTGGTTATTTATACAGCTCAGTTAAGAGGGTATTTTACAGCAGTCTGGAGGTTTTTAACTGGTTGGAGGGTATTTTAACAGCTAAGAGTTTACGCTGGAGGGATTTTACAGCTAGGAGGTATTTTCATTAAGAGGGTATATTTTACACAGCATAAGAGGTATTTACAGCTGGTTGGAGGGTATGTTTACAGCTGTTTGGACGGGTTATTTCTAGCAGAGTTAAGAGGCGTATTTTTCAACAGCTGTTTGGAGGGTATTTTACAGCAGTTAAGAGGGTATTTTACAGCTGTTTGCAGAGGTATTTTAAGCATGAAGTAGAGGGCTATTTTTACCAGCAGTTTGGTGAGGGTATTTTACAGCTGTTTGAGAGGTATTTTACAGCTAAGAGGGTTTTACACAGAAGAGGGTATTTTACAAGCAGTAAGAGGGATTTTCACCAGTCTTGCTGGACTTTTAAGACGTTAGGTGATTTACTAAGAGGGTATATTACAGGAGTTTAGAGTATTTTACAGGCTGGTTGGAGGGTATTTACAAACAGTTAAGAGGGTATTTTACAGCAGTTAAGAGCGTATTTTTACAGCTGTGAGAGGGTATTTTACAGCTGTTGGAGGGTATTTTTACAGCAGGTTAAGAGGTATTTTACAGCATTAAGAGGTATTTTACAGGCAGTCAAGAGGTATTTTACAGCTGGTTGGAGGGTATTTACAGCTGTTTGGAGGTATTTTACAGCAGTAACAGAAGGTATTTTACACAGTCAAGAGGGATTTTACAGCTGGTTAGAGAGTTGTATTTTACAGCTTTTGAGGGTTATTTACAGCATTGTTCAATCGAGGGTATTTCTACTCAGCAGGTCAAGAGGAGTATTTTACAGCAGTAAGAGGGTATTTACAGCATGTTTGAGGGTATTTTACAGCAGCTTAAGAGGGTATTACAGCAGTTAAGAGGGTATTTTACAGCAGGGTCAGAGGGTATTTTACAGCAGTTAAGAGGTATTTTACAGCTGTTGGAGGTATTTTTACAGCAGTTAGAGGGTATTTTACAGCAGTTAAGAGGGTCAGTTAAGAGGGTATTTACAGCTGAAGTTAGGGGATTTTTACAGCTGTTGGAGGTATTTACAGCAGTTAAGAGGGTCTATTTTACAGCAGTTAAGAGGGTTATTTTACAGCAGTCAGAGGTATTTTACAGCTGTTGGAGGTATTTTACAGCTGTTTGGAGGGTATTTTACAGCAGTTAAGAGGGTATTTTACAGCAGCAAGTCAAGAGGTATTTTACAGCTGGTTGGAGGGTATTTTACAGCTGTTTGAGGGTATTTTACGCAGTAAGAGGGTATTTTAAGCAGTCAAGAGGTTTTACAGGGTGGTTGGCGGGTATTTTACAGCATTGAGGTTATTTTACAGCAGTTAAGAGGGTATTTTACAGCAGTCAAGAGGTATTTTACACAGTTCAGAGGGTATTATGTAGAGGGTATTGTACAGCAGTAAGAGGTATTTTACAGCAGTTAAGAGGGTATTTTACAGATAGAGGATTTTAGCTGAGTTTAAGCTTGAGGGTATTTACAGCAGTTTGGAAGGTTTATTACAGCACTTTTGCACAAGATTGTTTGCTACACTTTGCAAGTTGCGTGGCCTGGACAACATCTGATTGGTTGAATCAAGGAATACGTTCAAAAAGTTTAGACCAGGAAACAGCAGCATCTTAGACACTGGACCACATTGATTACCTCTTACTTTGAAGAGATGAATCAGGTTATTGATCACCTAGATGTTAAATAAGATAGTAACAGGTTATTGATCACCTCTTACTTTGAGAGATAAATCAGGTATTGATCACCTAGATGTTGAATAAAGATAGTAACAGGTTTTTGATCACCTAGATGTTGAATAAAGATAGTAACAGGTTATTGATCACCTAGATGATTTGAATAAAAGATAAACAGGTTATTGATCACCTAGATGTTGAATAAAGATAGTAACAGGTTATGATCACCTAGATATTGAATAAAGATATAACAGGTTATTGATCACCTCTACTTTGAAGAGATAAATCAGGTTATTGACACCTAGATGTTGAATAAAGATAGTAACAGGATTGATCACCTAGATGTTTGAATAAAGATAGTAAAACAGGTTATTGATCACCTATATGGTGTTGAATAAAGATAGTAACAGTTATTGATCACCTAGATGTTGAATAAAAGATAATAACAGGTATTGATCACCTCTTACTTTGAAGAGATAAATCAGGTTATTGATTACCTAGATGTTGAATGAAGATAGTAACAGGTTATTGATCACCTAGATATTGAATAAAGATAATAACAGGTTATGATCACCTCTTTACTTGAAGAGATAAATCAGGTTATTGACCACCTAGATGTTGAATAAAGATAGTAACAGGTTATTGATCACCTAGATGTTTGAATAAAGATAGTAACAGGTTATTGATCAGCTAGATGTTGAATAAAGATAGTTAGCAAGTTATTGATCACCTAGATGTTGAATAAAGATAGTAACAGGTTATTGATCACCTAGATGTTGAAAAAAAGATAGTAACAGGTTATTGATACACCAGATGTTGAATAAAGATAATAAACAGGTAGTATTATCACCTCTTACTTTGAAGAGATAAAATCAGGTTATTGATTACCTAGATGTTGAATAAAGATAGTAACAGGTTATGATCACCTCTTACTTTGAAGAGATAAATCAGGTTATTGATCGACCTAGATGTTGAATAAAAGATAGTAACATATATGAGGCCGGTGGACGTTTGAAGCGGTAACGGTCCTTGGAGAGGTTGCGGTTCTTGACGGTGAGAACGCCAGTGGAACGTTCCATGGAGAAGTGTTCGAGGTTCCGGTCAGCCAGGGTGTACACCAGGGCAGAGGTCACGGCGGTGTCAGGCGTCAGGTCCGGGTCAAAGGCCGTGACCCTCAGGGCCTCAACCCCGGGGTAGGTGGGGAGGAGGAGGACCGTCTCATAGGAGTCTTGGGAGAACTTAGGAGGGGAGTCGTTGATGTTCACCACCTGGTGGAGGAGGGAAAAATAAACAGCATTTAAATKACCTTTGATAATTACACTAAACACTATTTAAAGGATATTTAACATGACATATAATTACAGTTCAAGGTCCTTTACATGTATTTTTTACGTATTATAGTATTTATAAATAAATAAATAAATAAAAATGTAAGGTTTTTGAAGCAGCCTTCGAAAGCTACAGTCTGGGATCTGRGAATATGTTCAACGGTAATTTCAAATCTTTGATATATATGTACCGATTGATTGTTGTTTTTCGAATSTCAGACTGTAGCTTTAAGGTAACTTAGTTACGGTTGGAGATACATAAAGGATGTARAGTGAAGGTGAAAAGAAGAAGAAGAATCAGTGTATAGATGTATCACCTTGATATGGACCTGAGCTGGGTTGTCTGCTGTTCTCTGGGGTCTCCCACTGTCCCTCACATGGACCCGGAAGGAGAAGGCAGAAAACGTCTCGTAGTCCAGAGTAGAGATGGTTCTACATTAGAATCAGGACAAGAACATATGAGAAGTAGTCCATCAGACCTCTTTACAATGTAATACATCCACTACTAATATTAAGCACACACCAACGCAGACACAGACATAAACAGACACAGACATAAACAGACACAGACATAAACAGACACAGACATAAACAGACACAGACATAAAATAAAAATAAAGTACCAACAAAAAAAAGGTTTAATTTAATTCCTAAAACTCTTTACTTTGGTGAGTAATAAAAATATTTTGAAGCCAGTCGCTAAAGAAATTGGATTGGTCATAAATTCCCTGAATGGATCTCTGGATGATACAGGGGGGG
Source organism: Salvelinus sp. IW2-2015 (assembly GCF_002910315.2). NCBI lineage: Eukaryota > Metazoa > Chordata > Actinopteri > Salmoniformes > Salmonidae > Salvelinus > Salvelinus sp. IW2-2015. The sequence goes on from NW_019945106.1 coordinate 43,551, forward strand.
GGGTGTAGTGAAGAAAAACATATTTTACACCCTGGAACAGAGACACCAAACCCACCTAATGGACCCGGTCCCAGAGTCCACGGTGAAGAAGGATCTAGCGGTCTCATCTATGATGTTGAAGACCAGCAGGGCGTTCAGGTTACGGTCCCGGTCCGTAGCCTGGATGACCAGAGGGTTACCGTCCTCCCCGAGGACCACACTGTTGACCGGAGCAGCCTCGCTGATAACACCTATGTAACTGGAGTTCACACGCACGCACGCACGCACGCACGCACGCCTACGGCGGCCTTTCTCATAGCCAGGCTATGCTCACTGGGTCGTACATAGTCAATGCTTTCCTTAAGTTTTGGGTAGTCACACTGGTCCAGTAGTATTCCTTGCCTACTGTGGTACTCACTCTGTTAGAGCCAGAATAGCGGTTCTTCTCATTGGTTTGGTTGAATTTATGTCCTTTTGATGGCAATAGAAGGCCCTCTTTGCCTTAGTCTCCTGCAGATCCTTCACAGCTTTGGTTGAATAGTTACTGTGGCCTGATGTTAGGCCAAGGTATGTGTAGTTATTATTCGTGTGGGCTCTAAAGGCAGCAGTGTCTAGATGGAATTTGTATTTGTGGTCCTGGCGACTGGCCTTTTTTGGAACAATCATTATTTTTTGTATTAATGAGATTTACTGTCAGGGCCCAGGTCTGACAGGGCCTAGGTCTGTCAGGGCCCAGGTCTGACAGGGCCCAGGGTCTTGTCAGGGCCAGGTCTGGACAGGGCCGCAGGTCTGTCAGGGCCCAGGTCTGTCCGGGCCAGGTCTGTCAGGGCCCAGGCTGACAGGGCCCAGGTTGTCAGGGCCCCAGGTCTGACAGGGCCCAGGTCCTGACAGGGCCCTGGTCTGGAGGGCCGCAGGTCTGACAGGGCCCAAGGTTTGTCGAGGAGCCCAAGAGTCTGTCGGGCCCAGGTCTGCCAGGGCCAGGTCTCTCAGGGCCCAGGTTCTGTCAGGGCCCAGGTCTGTCACGGACCCCGGTCTGTCAGGGCCCAGGTTCAGTCAGGGTCAGTCTGCCAGGCCACGGTTCTGACAGGGCCCAGGTCATCCGGGTCCCAGGTCTGTCCAGGGCCCAGGTCTGTCAGGACCCAGTTGTCAGGGCCCAGGTCTGTCAGGGTCCAGGTTGTCAGGGTCCAGGTCTGACAGCAAATCTTGTGCGAGAAGATCTAGTACTGCTCACCCCACGGCCCTGAGGGAAAGAAATGTGTGGTTTTTAATGTAACACGTCACACCAGTCTCGTTTGTCGTCACATTGGGATTGTTTTCTAATGTCGGTAATGGTTATTTCCCCAACGACCACTTTCCATCAATTTGTATAGCAGACCCTCATGTCAAATTGAGTCAAAAGCTTTTTTGAAATCATCAAAAACGCTAGAGAAGAACTTGCCCTTTGTTTTTGGTTGGTGTGGCAGGGTGAATAACGTGGTCTGTCGTACTGTAATTTGGACATTAGGCTCGTACCTTGTATCATGCCATCTGCACGGAAATGTTTCTGCATGTGTTTGATATGGATAATAGCACGGAAGGAACTTTTGCCCACAAGGTTGGCTGTTGTGTCAACATGAAGAAGGCACTTCCGGGATGTGATGGCCTTCTAGGCAGAGTTTGCAATTAGAAAAAGCCATATCTCAGACTGAGCCAAAATAACATAATAATAGATTTAAGAGATAGGCAAAAGAAACACAGACACTGGACAGAGAAACTCTGCCTAGAAGGCAGCATCCCGGAAGTCACTTCTTCACTGTTGAGTTGAGACTGGTGTTTTGGCGGGTGCATTTAATGAAGCTGCCATTTGATGACTCTGTGAGAGGCCGCCTGTTTTCTCAACTAGACCACCTCAAAATGTACTTGTCCTTGCCTCAGATTGTTGCACCGGAGCCTCCAACTCTTCTTTTATCATTGGTTAGAGCCAGGTTTGGCTGCACTGGTGTCACAGTGAGTATGTTAACGTACAGCGTTCTGAACGAATCTAAAGTGTTCTTAGGAAGATTATCCGCGCATGGAACAATGAGCCCTTATTTCTCTCAAGACAAGTAAATTAGACCTAGATGAGCTGTCGAGAGACACGTTATTATGGTTTCTGCCATTTTGGAGACTGGTAACGAACCACAATGCTGATGACTCCAGAATACGCTCAAACTTGTCTAAAAGAAGGCCAGTTTTATTGGCTTCTTTTAAATCAACAATCCAACAGAAAGTTTTCAGCTGTGCTAACATTATTGCAAATAGGGTTTTCTAATGATAAATTAGCCTATATAAATGATAAAGCTCTTGGAATTGTTGCCACGAGAGTGAGTGAGTGTAGGGCTATGATTAATAGGGCTCGGTAAGTGAACCTATGTAGAATATTCCCATAAAAAGCAATCGTTTCCAGCTACAGATAGTACATTTCCAACATTAACATGTCTACACTGTATTTCTGATCAATTTGAATTTATTTAATGGACGAAAATTTGCTTTTCTTTCAAAAATATGGAAGGAATTATTCTAAAGTGCCCCACAACTTGAATGGTAGTGTTACATGTTTTTTGCTGAGTCGTAATCTTTGTCATAGAGCCAAAAGATTGGAGAAAGTGGTTTATCTATAACATCTCCGTTTTGAGGGATAGATAAATTTCTTTGTGTTGATTGTGTGTTTATTGCTCTTTCTCCAATTTCCAGAGTGGTTAAGAGTTCTATGAATTCTTAGTTACAATGAGCTGATTTCTGACGATGTGTGTCCTATCTTTTTATCCGTAGTCGTTTCTGTATTGTTTTTAGAGATGTACTTCTCTGCGTCGAGTCTCTCTCTCTCTATGTCCCATCTCTCTTTCTCCCTCTTTGTCTCCACTAGGTACCGGGAAGCAGTGTTACTATCGACGATGCCACTGGTGTAATCTCCGTACGAGAGACTGGACCTCTCGTCCGTCAGGATATTTACATCTCACCAGCTGCGCGTCACTGACAGCGCGAACCACCCTCACACCGCCACCCTGCTACCAGCACTGTTTCCCCCACTCACTCTCTCTGACTCGTTCCTGCCAAGTTCAGCCAGAAGAGGAATTCTACAGGCCAGAAGGTACATGAAGGATTGGCGGAGGGAGGGAAGGGAGGAGAGGATGGAGGGAGGGAGGGAGGGAGGGGAAGGGACGGGAGGGAGGGAGGGAGGCGCAGGGAAGGGAGGGAGGGAGGGAGGGAGGGAGGAGGGAGGGATGGTTGTGAATGGTTGGGTGTTGGATGGTTGGATGGATGGATAAGATTGACAAAACAAACTTGACTGTGATTGTGAACGTGACAGTAGACGTGTTGTAAGGTGGATGGAGAACTCTGCCACAGGAAGGTACGTCACATTGGTGTCCGCCCTGAGTCGCTCTGCGCTGGTTTTTATGACATCACAGCCGGTAACCAAGCACGCCACTCTTTTTGGCAGTCAACCGTCTAAACACTGACGTCATCACCCACCCGCAAGGCAACTCGACTTCGAGGTTTGTAGTGTGTGTGTGTGTGTGTGTGTGTGTGTGTGTTGATGTGTGTCAGGTGTGTGCTGCTGTCGTGTTGTGTGTGTGTGTGTGATGGTGTGTGTGTTGTGGTGTGTGTGTGTGTGTGGGTTAGTGTGGTGTGTGGCTGTGTTAGTGTAGTGTGTGTAAGATTGTTCCCTATCGTTTTATTTACTACATGTGTGTATATGTGTGAAATAGTGTAGCAGGTTTAACCTTCTCTAGTAATGTGTGTTTTATTATAGGTGTACAGGTTTGTTATCTAGTGTTCGGTGTTTGTATAGTGTATCAGGTTGGTTACTCATTTAGTGGTGTGGTTTATTTAGTGCTACAGGTCTGTTACTGCTAGTGCGCTGTGTGTTTATATAAGTGGAAACAGGTTGTACTCTCTAGTAGTGTGTTTTTTATATCGTGTACAGGTTGTTTACCCTAGTGGTGTGGTGTTCTTTAATATAGTGTGACAGGTTGTTATTCCTAGTGGTGTGTGTTAACTACCTAGTGTACAGGTGTTTACTGCTGGAGTGGTGCTGTATTTTTAAATATAGTGTACAGGTTGTTATCTAGTGGTGTGGTGTTATATAGTGTACAGGTTGTTAACTTAGTGTGTGTGTTTTATATAGTGTACAGGTTGTTACTCTCTAGTAAGTGTGTTTATTTAGTGTACAGGTTGCTTACTCATAGGTGGGTGTGTTTATATATACGCTTTGTACAGGTTGTTACTGTGCACGTCATGAATGTTGTGTGTTTTATTGAAAGGTGTAATGGGTGTATCTGCTAGTGGTGTGTGTTTAGTGTTAATTACTAGGGTGTCCAGGTTGTTACTCTAGTGGTGTGTGTTTTATATAGTGTACAGGTTGTTACTGTTAGTAGTGTTCAGGTGGTTTATTCTAGTGTAACAACGGTTGTTACTCTACTAGTGTGTGTTTTATATAGAGTACAGGCTTGGTTAACTCTAGTGGTGTGTGTTTTATATAGTGTACAGTCGGTCTGTTTACTCTAGTAATGTGTGGGTTTTATATCGTGTACAGGTTGTTTACTCTAGTGGTGTGTGTTTATATAGTGTACAGGTGTTACTCCTAGTGGTGTGTGTTTTATTTAGTGTAGCAGGTTGTTACTCTAGTGGTGTGTGTTTATATAGTGTACAGGTTGTCTCTAGTGGTGTGTGTTATTAGTGTCACAGGTTGTTACTCTAGGGTGTGTGGTTTTAATAGTGTACAAGTTGTTTACTCTACGTGGTCGTGTGTTTATTTTAGTGTAACAGGTTGTTACTCTAGTGGTGTGGTGTTTATATCGTGTACAGGTTGTTACCTCTAGTGGATGGTGTGTTTTATATAGTGTAGCAGGTTGTTACTCTCTAGTAATGTCGGTGTTATTTTAAGTGTACAAGGTTCTTACTCTCTTAGTGGTGATGTGTTTATTTAGATGGTACAGGTTGTTAATCTCTCTGATGGTTGGTGTTTTATATAGTGTACAGGTTTGTTACTCTCTAGTCTGGTGTAGGAGTATGAGATATAGTGTAACCAGGTTGATGTTACTCTCTATATAGTAGTCGCTTTATTATGGTGGAGCAGTTATTACTTACGCTCTGATGGTGTTGTTTTATACTAAGTACGTACAGGTTGTTACTCTCTGATGGTGTGTGTTTATAATAGTGTACAGGTTGTTACTTCTAGTAATGGTGTTTTATATAGTGTACAGGTTGTTACTCTCTAGTAATGTGGTCGGTTTATATAGTGTACAGGTTGGTTTACCTCTAAGTAATGTTGGTTTATATAGCGTAAATGGTTGTTAACTCTCTGATGGTGTGTGTTAATAGTAGTAGCAGGTGTTACCCCTGATGGTGTGTGTTTTATATAGTGTACAGGTTGTTACGCTAGTGGTAGTGTGTTTTATAAGTGTACAGGTTGTTACTCTAGTGTGTGTCGTTTATTTAGTGGTACAGGTGCTTACTCTCTGATGGTGTGTGTTTATATAGTCAGTACAGGTTGTTAACTCTCTGATGGTGTGGTGTTTAATACGTGTACAGGTTGTTACTCCCTGATGGTGTGGTAGTTGTTATATAGTGTACAGGTTTGTTCTACTCCCTTAGTGGTGTGTGTTTATATAGTGTACAGGTGTTACTCTCTGAATGGGGTGCATGTTTATTTATAGTGTAGCAGGGTTGTAATACTGCTCACTAGTGGTGTGGTGTTTTATATAGTGTACAGGTTGTTTTACTCAGCTATATGAGTGTGTGGTTTATATAAGGTGCAACGGTTGTTACTCTCTGATGGTGGCGTGTTTATATAGTGTACAGGTTGTTACTCTGATGGTGTGTGTTTTGATATAGTGTACAGGTTGTTACTTCTAGTGGTGTGTGTTTAAAGTTTAGTGTACAGGTTTTATCCTCTCCTGTGCGTGTTTTATAGTGTACACTGGTTGTGTATCTCTTATAAATGTGTGTTTTTATTAGTGTCAGGTTTTTACTGTCCTCTCGTGGTGTGTGTTTATTGTAGTGTATACCAGGTTTTGTTAGCTCTCTGACAGTGTGTGTTTAGTATAGTGTACAGTTGTTACTCTCTGATGCGTGTGTGTTATGTAGTGTCAGTTGTTACACTCTGACTGGTGTGTGTTTATGTAGCGTACAGGTATCACTGTCTGATTGGTGTGTGTTTATTTAGTGTACAGGTGTTACTCTCTGAATGGCTTGTGGTTTATATAGTGTAACAGGTTGGTCTACCACTCTGATGGCTGTGTGTTTATATAGTGTACAGGTTGTTACTCTCATTGTGGTGTGTTTATATAGGTGTACAGGTTGTTACTCTCTAGTATGTGTGGTTTATAGTGGTACAGTTGTTACTCTCTACTGGTGTGTGTTTAAATAGTGTACAGTTGTTACTCCTTGATGTGTGGTGTTTTATAGTGTACAGGTTGTACTCATGATGGGTGTGTGTTTATAAGTGTACCCAGGTGTTGTTAATCTGATGTCTGTGTGTTTATATAATGGTGTTTACAGTTGTGTACCTTCGCTAGTAATTGTGTGTTTTATATAGTGTATAGGAGTTTTTACTCTCCTAGTGGTGTGTGTTTTAGTATGCGTGTAACAGGTTGTTACTCCTGACGGTGTGTATTTATAAGTGTACAGGTTCTGACTACTCTAGTAATGTTGTGTTGTTTATATCACGTATAACAGGTTGTTACTCTCTAGTAATTGTGTGTTTATATAGGTGTCACAGGTTGTTACTACTGAATGGTGGTGTTTATTTAGTATGTACACGTTGTTACTCTCTAGTAATGTGTGTTTATATAGTGTACCAGGTGTTACTCTCTTGCATGGTGTGTGTTTATATAGTGTCAGGTTGTTGGCTCACAGTGGTGTGTGTTTACATGTAGTACAGGGTGTTACTCTCTGATGGTGTGTGTTTATATAAGTGTACAGGTTGTTACTCTCTAGTTAATGTTGTTTATATAGTGTATCAGGTTGTTACCTCTCTAATGGTGTGTGTTTAATAGTGTACAGGTTGTTACTACTCTGACTGGTGTGTTGTTTATATAGTGTACAGGTTGTTACTCTCTATAAAATGTGTGCTATTATATCAAGTGTAACAGGTTGTTACTCTCCTAGTGGGTGTGGTGTTTATATAGTGTAGCAGGTTCTTAATCTCTAGTGGTGTGTGTTTATTATAGTGTACAGGTTTGTTACTCTCTGACGGTGTGTGTTTTATATAGTGTACAGTTGTTATCATACTGATGGTGTGTGGTTTTATAAGTTGTACAGGTTGTTACTCTGTGATGGTATGTGTTTATATAGTGTACACGGTTTGTTTACTCTGTCGTGGGTGTGTGTTATATAGTGTACAGGTTGTTACTCTGATGGTGTGTGTTTATATAGTGTACAGGTTGTTACTCTCTAAGTGGTGGTTGTGTTTAAAAGTGTACAGGTTGTTTATCTCTGACGGTGTGTTTTATATTAGTGTACAGGTTGTTACTCTCTAGTGGGTGTGTGTTTTATATAGTTGTACAGGTTTTGTTAATCTGTTTTTGGTGTGTGTTTATATAGTGTAACAGGGTGTTGAACTCTCTGATGGTGTGTGTCTTATATAGTGTAACAGGTTGTTTACTCTCTGCCTGGTGTGTGTTTATATATGTGTAACAAAAGTTGTTTACCTTCCTAGTGTGTGTGGTTTATATAGTGTACAAGGTTGTTTACTCTCTCGTTGTGTGTGTTTATATATATTGTTAGCAGGTTGTTACTCTACGTGGTGTGGTGTTTTTATATAGTGTACAGGTGTTACTCTAGTTATGTGTGTGTTTTTGTATAGCGTACAGGTTTGTTTTTTTGTTTTTTTTTTACTCTAGTGGTGTGTGTTCTGTATAGCGACAGGTTGTTACTCTAGTAATGGTGTGTTTATAGTGTAGCAGGTTGTTACTTCTGATGGTGTGTGTTTTATATACGTGTACAGGTTGTTTACTCTCTGATGGTGTTGTGATTTATATAGTGTACAGGTTGTTACTCTTCTGATTGGTGTTGTGGTTTAGAATAAGAGTGTACAGTTGTTACGCTCTCTGAATGGTGTTGTGTTTATATAGTGTACAGGTTGTTAATGCTCGAGGTGTAAATTTAATATAGTGTCAGGTTGATTACCTCTAGGAATGGTGTGTTTATATGTGTACATGGTTGTGACTTAGGGTGGTGTGTGTTTATAATAGTGTAACAGGTTGTTACTCTTGATGAGTGGATTAATGTTTTACTATCAGTGCTACAGGTTGTGTTGACTGCACTCTGATGGTGGCTATGTTTATATAGTGTAACAGGGTGTTACTCTCTGATGTGTTGTTTATATAGTGTACACGGTTGTCTACTCTCTGTAATGTGGTGTTTATAGGGTAAAGTACAGGTTGTTACCTCCTAATGGTGTTGTGTCTTAATATAGTGTATCAGGGTTGTTACTCTCTGATGGGTGTGTTTATATGTGACAGGTTGTTACTCTGATGGTGTGTGGTTTATATAGTGTACAGGTTGTGACTCTAGTGGTGTGTGTTTATTTAGCGTTACAGGTTGTTACTCTCCTCGCGTGGTGCGTGTTTATATAGTGATAACAGGTTGTTACTACAGCTAGTGGGTGGTGTGTTTTATATACGTTTAGTGTGGATACAGGTTGTCTATCTAATGGTGTGTATTTATATAGTGTACCAAGTTGTTATTAGAGCTGATGGTGTTTTATATAGTGCTTACCGGTGTTCACTTGGACACTGATGGTGTGTGTTTATATGTGTACAGGTTGTTACTCTCTAGTGGTGATGTGTTTGTATAAGGCCACCCGAGGTACAGGTTTGTTTCACTCACTCTTGTTGGATGTTGTGTTTATATACGCCGTAACGAGGTTCTTACTTCTTCTGTGGTTGCTGTGCATTGAGCATCGGCCCCCTGGAGTGGATGACCAGTGCTACGGTCAGTGGTTCAAGTGGGGACCAGAACCGACTGTACGATGAGCCTAGTGGATTCGCAGAGAGTAGACAAGCATCAGGGTGAACATCTGGACCAAGAGCACCTAATACAGTCCTTGAGTGAGTAGTGCAGTTATGAAAAACTTTTGACCTGACAAAGTAATGGGTATGATTCATATAAAACATGTCAATCGTAAAATGCAAAGAGGGAGAGGCAAGCTTGGCCTTTCATTTCAAGTTATTTAAAAAGGGAAATGATGTGAACAATGGATATTTTGGATACTTTTTGAATGTTATCATGACATGTTGGGGAGCAGGTGTGGTAAGCCCTCTATTTTATTATAGTATTATATGGCAGCATCTGAACTGTGTGTGTGTGCTGGTGGTTTGTGTGTTGTGTGTGTGTGTTGTGTGTGGTGGTGTTGTTGTGTGTGTGTGTGTGGTGTTGTGTGTGTGTGTGTTGTGTGTGTTGTGTGTGTGTTTGTGTGTGCGTGCGTATGCGTGTTTCTCTCGTGTGTGTGTGTGTT
>NW_019945107.1:0-25362 GCF_002910315.2 Salvelinus sp. IW2-2015
CACACAAAACCCCATAATGACAAAGCAAAAATACGTTTTTGGAAATTTTTGCAAATGTATAAAAACATTTTTTTATTGAAATATCACATTTACGTAAGTATTCAGACCCTTTACTCAGTACTATGTTGAAGTACTTTTGGAAGCGATTACAGCCTCGAGTCGTCTTGGGTATGACGCTACAAGCTTGGCACACCTGTATTTGGGGAGTTTCTCCCATTRRTCTCTGCAGATCCTGTCAAGCTCTGTCAGGTTGGATGGAGAGTATCGCTGCACAGCTATTTTCAGGTCTCTCCAGAGATGTTCGGTCGGGTTCAAGTCCGGGCTCTGGCTGGGCCACTCAAGGACATTCAGAGATTTGTCCCGAAGCCACTCCTGCGTTGTCTTGGCTGTAAGCTTAGGGTCGTTGTCCTGTTGGAAGGTGAATCTTCACCCCAGTCTGAGACCCTGAGTGCTCTGGAGCAGGCCTTCATCAAGGAAAGGGGGGATACCTAGTCAGTTGTACAACTGAATGCATTCAAATGAAATGTGTCTTCCGCATTTAACCCAAACCCTCGGAATCAGAGAGGTGCAGGGGGCTGCCTTAATCGACATCCACATCATTGGCGCCCGGGAAACAGTGGGTTAACTGCCTTACTCAGGGACAGAACGACAGATTGTRATCCTCGGGATCTCTGTGTACTTTGCTCCGTTCATCTTTGTCTCGATCCAGACTAGTCTCCCAGGTATCCTCCAGACGTGACCCTTGGCATTCAGGCCATAAAGTTCAATCTTGGTTTCATCAGACCAGAGAATCTTGTTTCTCATGGTCTGAGTGCCTTTTGGAAAACTCCAAGCGAGCTGTCATGTGTCTTTAATTCTAAGGAGGGGATTCAGTCTGGCCACTCAACCATAAAGGCCTGATTGGTAGAGTGCTGCAGAGATGGTTGTCCTTCTGGAAGGTTCTCCCATCTCCACAGAGGAACTCTAGAGCTCTGTCAGATTGACCAAAGGGTTCTTGGTCACCTCCCTAACCAAGACCCTTTCCCTCCGATTGCTTAGGTTGGCCGGYCGGKCAGCTCTAGGAAGAGTCTTGGTGGTTCCAAACTTCTTCCATTTAAGAATGATGGAGYKCACTGTMTTCTTGGGAACCTTCAATGCTGCAGAAATGTTTTMGTACCGTTSCCCAGATTTGTACCTCAACACAATCCTTTCTCTGAGTTCTACTGACAATTTCTTCGACCTCATGGCTTGGTTTTTGCTCTGACATGCACTGTCAACTGTGGGACCTTATATAGACAGGTGTGTGCCTTTCCAAATCATGTCCAATCGATTTAATTTACTACAGGTGGACTCCAATCAAGTTGTAGAAACATCTCAAGGACGATCAATGGAAACAGGATGCACCAGAGCTCAATTTTGAGTATCATAGCAAAAGGTCTGAATAGTTATGTAAATAAGGTATATCTGTTTTTTATTTGTAATATATTTGCAATTATTATTATTTTTTATGTTTTCGCTTTGTCATTATGGGATATTGTGTTTATTATTGTTTTAAATACATTTTAGAACATTTACATTTTTACATTTAAGTCATTTAGCAGACGCTCTTATCCAGAGCGACTTACAAATTGGTGCATTCACCTTATGACATCCAGTGGAACAGCCACTTTACAATAGTGCATCTAAATCTTTTAAGGGGGGGGGGGGGTCAGAAGGATTACTTTATCCTATCCTAGGTATTCCTTAAAGAGGTGGGTTTCAGGTGTCTCCGGAAGGTGGTGATTGACTTAGAATAAGGCTTTACGTAACAAAATACTTTCCGAAGGCACTGTATTTTAAAATCAATGAAGATTATTTCAGAGGGATGTTATTCAACAGTAGAGGCTGCAGTAAAGAGATAATACAGAACAGTAGAGGTGCAGTAAAGAGATAATGCAGAACAGTAGAGGCCGCAGTAAAGAGATAATACAGACCAGTATATGCTGAATTAAAGAGATAATGCAGAACAGTAGAGGCTGCAGTAAAGAGATAATACAGAACAGTAGAGGCCGCAGTAAAGAGATAATACAGACAGTAGAGGCTGCATAAAGAGATAATACAGACCAGTATATGCTGAAGTAAAGAGATATGCAGAGCAGTAGAGACTGAAGTAAAGAGATAATACAGAACAGTAGAGGCTGCAGTAAAGAGATAATACAGAACAGTAAGAGCCGCAGTAAGAGATATACAGAACAGTAGAGGCTGCATAAAGAATAATACAGAACAGTAGAGGCTGCAGTAAAGAGATAATGCAGAACAGTAGAGGCCGCAGTAAAGAGATAATACAGACCAGTATATGCTGAAGTAAAGAGATAATGCAGAGCAGTAGAGACTGCAGTGAAGTGATAATGCAGAACAGTAGAGGCTGCAGTAAAGAGATAATACAGAACAGTATAGGCTGCAGTAAAGAGATAATGCAGAACAGTAGAGCCGCAGTAGAGATAATGCAGGACAGTAGAGGCCGCAGTAAAGAGATAATACAGACCAGTAGAGGCTGCTCGTAAGAGATAATGCAGAGCAGTCGAGTCTGTAGTAGAGAGATAATACAGAACAGAGAGCTGTAGTAAAGTGATAATGCAGAACCGAGAGGCTGCATAAAGTGATAATGCAGAACCGCAGAGGCTGCAGTAAAGTGATAATGCAGTACGGTAGAGTCTGCAGTAAGGTGATAATACAGAACCGCAGAGGCTGCAGTAAAGAGATAATGCAGACCCGCAGAGGCTGCAGTAAAGTGATAATGCAGTACGGTAGAGTCTGCAGTAAGTGATAATACAGAACTGCAGAGGCTGCAGTAAGAGATAATGCAGACCATTAGAGCTGCAGTACAGTGATAATGCAGAGTATGTCTATATTTACAGGTTACGTGGGGACATTCTGCCCTGCAAAACATTTATTCACGTATATACCGTGTATAAAACCCCACACTTCAAGAGTCAATGACCGACCTTGATAAATACTAATTTTAATCTTGCACAATGAAAATGTTTTTTTGTAAGTATTTCAGTGAGATCAGTTGTCTCTTCAGGTGTGTCGTTTTCTAGGCCTAGGGCTAGGGTTAGGGTTAGGGCTAGGGTTAGGATTAGGGTTCGGGTTAGGGGCTAGGGTTAGGGCTAGGGTTAGGGTTAGGGTTAGGGGTTAGGGGTTAGGGCTAGGGCTAGGGCTAGGGCTAGGGCTAGGGTTAGGGCTAGGGTAGGGCTAGAGCTAGGGTTAGGGTAGGTTAGGGCAAGGGTAGGGTTAGGCAAATATGTGTTTTGGTTCCAAGCTGCTTTCCTGCCAGTGCCAGCACCTTGAATATCTGTGGACAGGGATCTACCTCCATTTGTTGATTGATTTATCTGTACATATGTCAATGTTTTACAGATTATTGTATATGCTATGCATGAATGTGTCCTAAATAAAAAACTCAGGTGGAATAAAGATATACACAGACCATTCACACTACTGTTGTCAGACATTTTGGCCTCTCTGAAAGAGTTGGACAGAATCTGAGCTGACGTCAGCTAAAAATACCTGAGAGAACAGTGAGCATTGTTACTGGTGGACTTGAGAGAACAGTGAGCATGTTTACTGGTGGACTTGAGAGAACAGTGAGCATTGTTACTGGTGCGTGGACTTGAGAGAACAGTGAGCATTGTTACTGGTGGACTTGAGAGAACAATGAGTATTGTCACGACGTGGCCCTTTGGGGTGTATATCGTGGCTCCCCCCTCTCTCTCACTCTCTCTCTCCCACCACAAGTTATATGCCTTTACGACAGGTCCTGAATTCCTGGCAGAGACGCTCTCCTCCTGGTCATGCAGAAAGAGAGGGGAAATAAACCTATGGAACGAAGAGCTTCTCTTTGTTCAACTCCTATTCCCCAAAATTGGAGGATATGATTGGATATGAAACTATTTGTGAGACGATGTAATGTCATGTTGGCCTTCTAAATTAGATATTTGTTTAGTTATAAAGTTTTAACTATTCAGTGGCCACACCCCGGTGAGCCCAGACATTACATCATAAGTCATAAAACTGCCCCTTTTTCCGCAGAGTATATAACCCACTTCCTACAAAATATACATTAAGTCGGGGGAACGCCGGGACAGATTCCCCACGCTGGAATGGAATGGTTATCCACGTTGGAATGGTTATCCACCTAAAACCACGAAAGACACTGTGACTTCTGGGAAAGTTTACCAGCGACTCTGATGAACTCTACAGGACGATCGAGTGTTTTCAACAGAGAGACAACAATGACATACAAGCGTAAATATGTACATTGCAATTTCTTTCAGAATGAGCGGCCGTTCATGTGCAAAGTATTAGCATGTCCATGAGTACAATTATCCACTGTGTGTAGTGAATCCATTTAGTCTTTCCCGCTCTTTCTCAGTTCCCACCCCTTTCCTTTGTCTACCAAGCCGTCATATCGGCTTCGTCCACTAGGGACTTTTTCTTTGTATCCTGTAGTAAATAATATCTACTGTTTGTTTGTTATGTAATTCTGTGTGATTATTTAGTTAGTTAGTAAATAAATAATTAAGCTAATTTGTATATCGCTGAATCATGATTTAGGCTAGAGTTTGTGCAGATATCCAAGGGTTTGTGACGTTCAGTAATGAAAACTGATGAGGTAATAATAACAATTCATTAATAAGCGACTGTTTTGATAAGATATGCAAATCTGAAGAGTTATATTCGGGAAATTGACACTCTTTAAAGAAGATGTTCCCGTGGTGCCCCGACTTCCTAGTTAATTAAAGTTTGCATGATTAGTTTAATTAGGTAATAATAAATACACATAGAGAATTGATTTGAGAAATAACAGTCTTCACATTTAATGACAGTCCAGACCCGACGGTATTGTTACTGCTGGACTTTAATATGAAGTTTAATATGAAGTTGGTCCCCCCGTTTCTGCTTTAACAGCCTCCACTCTTCTCAGAAGGCTTTCCACTAGATGTTGGAACATTTTGTGGGGACTTTCTTCCATTCCGCCACAAGAGCATTAGTGAGGTTGGGCACTGATGTTGGCTGATTAGGCCTGGCTCACAGTCGGTGTTCCAATTCATCCCAAAGGTGTTCAATGTGGTTAAGGTCAGGGCTCTGTGTAGGCCAGTCAAGTTCTTCCACATCGATCTCGACAAACCACTTCTGTATGGACCTCGCTTTGTGCACAGGGGCATTTTTATCATGCTGACACAGGAAAGGGCCTTCCCCAAACTGTTGCCACAAAGTTGAAAGCACAGAATCATCTAGAAGGTCATTGTATGATTTAGCATTAAGATTTCCCTTCACTGGAACTATGGGGCCTGAACCATGAAAAACAGCCCCAGACCATTATTCCTCCTCCATCAAACCTTAGTGGGCACTATGCATTCGGGCAGGTAGCATTTTCCTGGCATCTGTCAAACCCAGATCCGTCCATTGGACTGCCAGATGGTGAAGTGTGATCCGTCACTCCAGAGAATGCGTTTCCACTGCTCCAGAGTCCCCTTGACGGCGAGCTTTACACCACTCCAGCCGAAGCTTGGCATTGCGCATGGTGATCTTAGGCTTGTGTGCGGCTGCTAGGCCGTGGAAACACATTTCATGAAGCTCCCGACGAACAGTTATTGTGCTGACGTTGCTTCCAAATGCAGTTTGGAACTCAGTAGTGAGTGTTGCAACTGAGGAAAGACGATTCTTTTCACG
The DNA here is from genome assembly GCF_002910315.2 of Salvelinus sp. IW2-2015. Taxonomy (NCBI): domain Eukaryota; kingdom Metazoa; phylum Chordata; class Actinopteri; order Salmoniformes; family Salmonidae; genus Salvelinus; species Salvelinus sp. IW2-2015. The sequence continues at coordinate 5,695 of NW_019945107.1, forward strand.
CTACGCACTTCAGCACTCGCCGGTCCCGTTCTATGAGCTTGTGTGGCCTACCACTTCACGGCTGAGCCGTTGTTGCTCCTTGATGTTTCCACTTCACAATAACAGCCCTTACAGTTGACCGGGGCAGGTCTAGCAGGGCAGAAATTTGACAAACTGACTTGTTGGAAAGGCGGGCATCCATTGATGGTGCCACATTGAACGTCACTGAGCTCTTCAGTAAYGCCATTCTACTGCCAACGTTTGTCGATGGGGATTGCATGGCTGTGTGCTCGATTGTATACACCTGTCAGCAACGGGTGTCGCTGAAAAAACAGAATCCACAAATTTGAAGGGCTGTCCACATACTTTTGTATATATAGGGTATCACTAAAGGCTAGTATCCCACTGCTGTAATACAGTCATTACTTACAACTAGCCAACAGTTTTCAAAAATAGTKATATCAATTTCTAAACTTTCTAAAAATATTCTTCGCCAAATGAAGCAAGTCACACAATTTTTCTACCCATTCTAGTTGCTATTTGACCTCTGGCCTGGCTACAACATTGATGACAATAGTATTATTAATATGACCAGCATGGCATATAGCTCCCCTCAGCCCCCTCTGACCCCTGACTAGATAAACAATACCACTCGTTTAAAACAATGCAGGCAAAACATAACTAAAATCTCACATCTCTCCTAGACAGAACAAAACATCAGTATCAATAATCCAAAGAAATGTGATATTGTGTGTGTGTGTGTGTGTGTGTGTGTGTGTGTGTGTGTGTGTGTGTGTGTGTGTGTCTGTGTGAGTTGAGTGAGTGAGTGAGTGAGTGAGTGAGTGGTGAGTGAGTGAGTGGAGTGAGTGAAGTGAGTGAGTGAGTGAGTGAGTGAGTGAGTGAGTGGAGTGAGTGAGTGAGTGAGTGTGTGGGAGTAGACAGTGAGTGTGTGTGAGTGTGTGTGTGTGTGGGAGTAGACAGTGGTGTCTGTTATTCACACACAGGGAAGCAGTCAAGCCCAGAGAAGCATACACATTCCGTCCTACTCCAGTCTCCCTGCATCAGCCCTATCCCACAGCATCAAAAGCCCACACTCAGACAGGTACACACACGATACACTCACACACACGCACGCACGACACACACACAGAGCAAGAGAGGTAAACAGGCACCATCTAGTGCTTTGCTCAGGAAAATCCTCTGAGATAGAAATAGAGAGATGATGTTTAAACTACATTGTTTTTATATATCTGTTAAACTAGTTTATATTATCTGTTAAACTTGTTTATATAATTGTTAAACTGTTGTATATATTGTTAAACTTGTTTTATTATTGTTTCATTTGTTTTTATATATCTGTTAAACTTGTTTTATTATCTGTTAAACTTGTTTTTATACTGTTAACTTTTTTATATATCTGTTAACCTGTTTTAATATATCTGTTAAACTTGTTTTATATTATCTGTTACACTTTTATATACTGTTACACTTGTTTTATTCTGTTTCATTGTTTTATTATCTGTTACAACTTTTTATATATCTGTTACACTTGTTTTATGTATCTGTTAATCTTGTTTTATATATATATTAAACTTAGTTTGTATATCTATTAAACTTTTTGTATATATCTGTTCTTTTGTTTTATATACAGTATATATATGTTTTTATCTACATATTAAATTGTTTTATTATCTATTTAAACTTGTTTTGTATATCTATTAAACTTGATATATATATTTCAGTTAATCTTGTACTGTATTTATTAACTTGATATATAATTATTTCAGTTAATTTGTATGTATATCTATTAACTTGATATTATATATTTAGTTAATCTTGTTTTGTATATCTATTAAACTTGATATATATATATTTCAGTTAATTTGTTTTTGTATATTATTAAACTTGATATATATATATTTCAGTTAATCTTGTACTGTATATCTATTAAACTTGATATATATATATATTTCAGTTAATCTTGTACTGTATATCTTATTAAACTTGATATATATATATTTCAGTTTAATCTTGTACTGTATATCTATTAAACTTGATTATATATATTTTCAGTTAATTTTGTATGTGTATTTCTATTAAACTTGATATAATATTATTTTAGTTAATCTTGTACTGTATATCTATTAACATTGATATATATATTTTCAGTTAATCTTGTACTGTATATCTATTAAACTTGATATATATATATTTAGTTAATCTTGTCTGTATATCTATTAACTTGATATATATATATTTCAGTTAATCTTGTACTGTATATTATTAAATTGATATATATTTTTCAGTTAATCTTGTACTGTATATCTATTAAACTTGATATTATATATATTTCAGTTAATCTTGTACTGTAATCTATTAAACTTGATATATATATATTTTCAGTTATCTTGTACTGTATATTATTAAACTTGATATATATATATATTTCAGTTAATCTTGTACTGTATATCTATTAAACTTGATATATATATTATTTCAGTTATCTTGTACTGTATATCTATTTAACTTGATATATATATATTTCAGTTAATCTTGTATTGTATTTCTATTTACTTGATATATATATATTTCAGTTAATCTTGTTTAGTATATCTTTTAAACTGATATATATATTTCAGTTAATCTTGTATTGTATTTCTATTAAACATGTTTTTTAATCAATTGTATCACTGTGCTTTAACATGCATTCATCAGAGAAACATGTTCTGTTTAAATTAACAAAACTTGAAATACTATAGTGTCAAATGTATGGAATTTCTCATCCTTCTCTGTAAGACTTCATAAGTATACAAATTACCAGCAAAACTAAATTAACCATAGCGATTTTTATATCAAATATAATGTGTAATTAATATTAATTATAAAAATGTCCCAATAATAATACAGTATTATGTTTCAGTTTCTCTTTACATCTAATGAAAATACATGCGTTACGAAAGGAGAAACTAAAGTTTCCCAGACATCTTCTCAAGGTTGTATAATTCAATAGACTACACAATGAGCACAACAAATGGCCACATTTTGACCCAGACATGTGTTATTACTGATTGAAACAGTGTTGAAGTATATCAACAAGCTTTTACTGAGTCCCAAATGTCACCTACTCCATTTATAGTGCACATTTTGACCAGACGCCTATGCAAAAGTAATGCACTACATAGAGAATGGGCCTGGGTCAATAGCATGCACACATTGGGATGCATCTTTGTCTCGAACTGTTGCAGCAGACAGTAATTCTATCTTAGGGCCGTACAGTAACAGAGATAAATGCCCTACAACTCCTGCGATAAGATTTCAAAACATTTGCCTTCGTTGTGTTTTAAAACACGATTGAACTGAAATTGTTACAATGACACGGCAGCGGGAATATGTTTTGGTGTGGGGGTGTTATCGAGGGGGGGGGGGAATATGTTTTGGGGTGGGGGTGTTATGACGGGGGTGGGAATATGTTTTGGGGTGGGGGTGTTATCGAGGGGGGGCGGGACATGTTTTGGGGTGGGGGTGTTATCGAGGGGGGCGGGACATGTTTGGGTTGGGGGTGTTATCTGGGGAAGGAATATGTTTTGGGGTGGGGGTGTTATCGACGGGGGGCGGGAATATGTTTGGGGTGGGGTGTTTTATCGAGGGGGGCGGGACATGTTTTTGGGGTGGGGGTGTTATCGACAGGGGCGGGAATATGTTTTGGGGTGGGGGTGTTTATCGACGGGGGCGGGAATATGTTTTGGGGTGGGGTGTTATCTGACGGGGGCGGGAAAAGGGGGCATTTTTATCCCTTTTTGCTGACGAGTAATTTTCTTTGCTCGTACAGGAGCAGAAAAGGGCACTCATTTGGTGGAGTATTAAGCATGTTTTATTGTGATTTATCAGGGGTTGATGCAGCAGCCACAGCACTACTACGTACGCTGCTACTATATGAACGTGACAACCTATAATGTCATCAGTAATAGTGAGGGGTGGATGAGCTTGGTGGAAATTTGATGAACTGCTTAGTGTGTGTGTGTGTGTGCGTGCGTAGTGCGTGCGTGGGTGGTGCGTGTGTCTGTGTCTATCTGTCTCACTAATGGACAAGCATAAAATATTAAAAGCTCATTGGGATGAACCAAATGTTCACTAACATCTGACCCACCAACTACATTCGACCCCCTAACCAACTAATATCTGACCCTAACCCAACTATATCTGACATAACCCAACTATATGCCTAACCCTTACAAAACCATATCTGACATAACAAACTATTCTGACCCTAAACCTAACCTAATTACTGACCCTAACCAACCATACCACTATAGACCCTAACTCATCTATACTTGACCTAACACAACATATACTGAACTAACCACTAATATTCCTGACCCTAACTACACCAACCTATTCTGACATACCCAACATATCCTGACCCTAAAACCTAACCAACTATATTGACCCTAACCACTATCTACCTAACCACTATATCTGACCACATATATCTGACCATAACCCAACCTATATTGACCCTAGAATCAAAATATCTGACCTACCCAACTATATATATTAGACCCTAACCAACTATAGCTGACCCTAACGCACTTATTGACCTATCATACTGACCCTAACCCAACACTCTGCACCCTAACAGACCTACACCAACATCTGACCTAACCCAGACTAATCTTGACCGATACCAACTATCTTATCCTAACACAACTAATCTGACCATAAACCCAACATATCTGACCTTAAACCAAACTATATGCCGCCTAACCAACTTATTTGACCCTAACCCAACTCTAGCCTGACCTCACTTTAACGCAAACATTATCTGACAAATAAGCCAACTATCTACCAACCCTTACACAACCCAATCTACTAACCATCTGCTGAACCCTAACCAACCAATTGACTACCACTAACCAATCATGACCAACCCAACTATCTATCTGACCCTAACCCAACTATATCACCTAACCCCAACATATATCTGCCCTGCACCAAACTATATCTTGACCTATACCAACTATTATCATACCGCCACTAATACCACTATATCACCTAACCACTATTATCCCTAACCCAACTATAGCTGCTACCCATAACCAGACTTACTCCACTAACGACCAAACTATATCTGACCTAAACCCAACTTGCCTGACACCACCAAATTATCTACAATCCCACCCACTATATCTACCCTAACAACTATATCTGACCCTACATAACCACTATAATCTGACCCTCCACTATCGCCTACCAATATAATCTGTAACCTACCCTAACCCTAACCTAAACACTATCGACCCTAACCCTTACAACAACCATATCGACCCAACCCACTATTTGATTGTAAACCAACATAGTCTGCCTTAACCAACTTATCTGACCTAACTCAACTATATCTACCCTAACCAACCATATCTACCCTACCCTTACACACCATATCTGACCCTCAATAACCACATCTACTATCGTGACCAAACAACTATATCTGCTACAACAATAATCTGACCTAAACAGCCATTGACCCACCACAGACTATATCTACCTAACCCACTATAATTACCCACTATCACTCTACTAAACCAATATATGTCCTACTAACACATATGACCATAACCACTTCGACCTAACCTGACCCTAACTGACCAACTAACTACCTCAAGCACTGACCCTAACGCAACTGTATCTGACCTAAACAACAACTATACCCACTATTCTGACCCAACCCAATATATTGACCATCAACCCAACTATAGCTAAACTAGCTACTCCTTAAACCAACTATTATCTGACCTAACCATATATCTGAACCCCTACCCACTATATCTGGCCCTAAACCTAACCAACTCACGTGACACTAATCCAACTATCTACCTAACACCATAAACAATATCCCTGACCATAAGCCAACATATCGAACCTAAACCTAACCAATAGACCTGGACTAACCCAACTATCTGCCCTACGTACCACTTTTACTAAACTAACCCAACTATATCTGACCTAACTAAAACTATATCTACGAATCTAACTCAACTATATCTGCCCTAACCACAACTATATCTGACCCTAACCTAACATATACGACCTATATCCAACTCTGACCCTGACTTCTAACCCACCAACTATATGACCCTAATCCTAACCAAATTATCTGTCTAACAACACTATCTACCTAAACTATAATCTTACCCATACCAACTATTTGACCTAGCCAACATCTGACCCTACACTAATATACTGACCTACCAACTATAGCTGATCCCTCGCAACTATATCATGTGACCTAACCACTTATTATTGACTAACGCTAACCAACTATATTGACCCTAACCCAACTATATCTGACCTAACCAATATCTGACCCAACCCAACAATTCAATCTACCAACCCAAATATATCCTGACCGGAATCCACTATATCTAACCCTAACCCAAACTATATTCGACATAACACACTGCATCTGACCTAGGCCCACTCTATCTGACCTAGACCTAACCAATATATCTGACCCAACCAACTAATATTGCCCAAACCAACATTATATCATGACCCTAACCATTACACCACATATACCTGACCCTAACCCATTTTCTCCCACCTACCCATTAGACTGCCCACTAGTACTGAACCGCACTATATCTACAAAGCTAACCCACTTATTGACCCTAACCCAACCTAATCTGAACCCTAAACCACTATCTCTATGCCTAACCCAATGTATCTACCATAACCCAACTATATTTGACCTTAACCATAACCCAACAACATCTACCCTAGCCCAACTATAAATCGAGCCCTACCCAATCTTCCTGACCGAAAACCAACTATATCTGACCCTAACCCAATCTATATCTGACCTAAAGCAAATATCTGACTACATAACCAACTATATTCCAACCCTAAACCCAATTAGTATCTGACCCTTGCCCTAACAACTACTTGCACCAACTATTGCCAACTATTAACCCACAACTATATCTAACCAACCCACTAATATTAACCCAACCCAACTATAATTTCTGACCCTAACCAAAGTACTTCTGACCTGACCCCAACAATATATCTTGACCCAAATCCATAACCCAACCTCTCCGCACTAACCCAACTCTGAATTCTGACCCAACCAACATATTGACCTTACCCAATATATCTGACCTTTACCCAATTTAATCGCTAAACCTAAACCCAACTCTACGTGACCTAACCAACTATATCTGACCCTAAACCTAACCAATTACCTGACCATCAACTACCATATCTGACCTTAACACTAACCCAACTAGACTGACCCTAACCCAACTTTATCTGAACAAATAACTACAATATCTAGACCCAAACCTATACCCCTAAACCTACCCAAACTAGACCCGATAAACTAACCACTACCTGCACCTAACCCAACTTTATCGACCTAAACTAACCCATTATACCTGACCTACCCAATTTATATCTGACGCTAACCAATTATATCTGACCCTAACCCCATTATATCTGACCCTACCCAAATATATCGACACCTAGACCTAACCCAACTATATCTTAACCAGACTAACCCAACAAAGCTGACCCTACCAACATATCTGACACCTAGCCCACTAATCTACCCTAACCAACTATATCTGACCCTAACCCAAATGTAATCTGAACCATACACCAACTATCTAACCCTAACCAAACACAACAACACGAACCAAGCCCAAACTATATTACCTAACTATGACCTTACCTACACGCACACGCCACAAATATTCTGACCTTAAACTAACTCCAACTGTATCTGACCTAACCAATCTTCCTGACCAAACTATTCTACCACCCAATTTCTGACATATCTGACCTAAACACTTATCTGACTGAACTAACCTACAAACTATTCTAACCACCCATATATTAACTAACTCAACTATATCTAACCTACCAATATATCTACCCAGACCCAACTATATCTAAACACCTTGCCGACCTATATCTTAACCCTACCCCAACTATATTCTGACCTAACCTACCCAAAATATTCTGACCCTAACCCACTATATCTGACCCTACCCAACTATCTGACCCTAACCAACTATATCTGGCTAACTAACCCACACTCTACGTAACCTAACCCAACTATTATCTACACCCTAAACTACCCAAAACTTATCTGACCATACAGCCAACTATATCTGACCCTAAAACCTAACCCAACTATATCTGACCCTACCCAACTATATCTGACACATAACTAACAACTATATCTGTCCTAAACCTAACCCAACTAGACCTGACCTAACCCAACTTTATCTGCACTAAACCTAACCCAACATATTTGACTCTAAACTAACGCAACTTATATTTGACCTAAACTACCCTAATTATTATTGACATAACCCAACTATATCGACCCTAACCAACTATCTGTCCTAAACCTAACTATATCTGACCCTAAACCAACTATATCTGACCCTAAACCTAACCCAATTATATCTGACCCTGACTCTAACTAACCCAACTATATTTGACCCTAAACCTAACGCAACAACTATTCTGACCACCTAAAACTATATTTGACCGACTCAAACTACCCCAACTATATCTTGACCCTAAACCTAACCACCTATATCTGACCCTAAACCTAACCCAAACTATATTAGACCCTAAACCTAACCCAACTCTACCTGCATCAACCACTATACTGACCCTAAACCTAACCAACTATATCTGACCTGACTTAAACCTAACCAATATATCTGACCCTAACCCACCTATGTTGACTCCTAAAACCTACCCAACTATATCTGACCCTGACTCTAAACTAACCCTACTATATCTGATCCTAAACCTAACTCAATCTGACCCTGACTTCTAAATCTAACCCAACTATAACCCAACTTTCTGCTGACGACACAGGTAGATCTACTACTGAATGATCTACTGCAGTATATACCAACCTTAGATCTCTCTTGTAATAAACCTGGAAAGAAATACCCTCGAAAAATGATTTTAGGTTATTTGGTCAAGTTTATGACTAATACATATTTTATCTATAGATTTTTCGTCAGTTTTAACGTACTCCAGACTTATCTAAACCAGATCTAGAAGAACACTTTATTAATCAGAGAGGGAGAATGGTCTTCATCTCATACAACCCTCGATCACACACAGACATACACATTAAGACACACCACACACACACACGCGCACGCACGCACGCACGCACGCGCACGCACGCACGCACGCGCACGACACGCACGCGCCGCACACACACACACACGCACACACACACACACACACACACACACACCACACAATCGGTCTAAGAGTGTGTGACCCTTAGCAGTATGTTGTACTCAGTAGGTAGGACAGGGTCATGTCTCCACATCAGTGTGATGAGGGAAGTGACACATTACCATCATGTTTGCATAGGGATTCAGAACAAACACAGCCCTGGGCCCGTATCCACAAAGCCTCTCAAAGTAGAGGAGCTGATCTGGGATCAGTATCACCTTTTAGATCCTAATGAATAAGACTTTTTGTGGATATAGGCCCAGGGCTTCAAGTGTATCAGAGGGGTTGGGTACAGATGAGTGGAGTTTCACTTCCCAAAGCTGATGGCATGCGGGACAGTTAGCTTAAGTGGCCAAAAAGTAAATGAGGCATTGGTTGAGTTATCACTTTAAAGAACCAGGTAGTGTAACGTTTCACTCTATGGCTGATTGCATATGACACAGGCTTGTTTTGTTCTAGGCTATTTTATGTATCTTCCTGAACTTTCCGTCTGTTTTAAATGCTGTTTTTATTTTGAGAGCTCTGGTGAGATGGTGAACAGGCAAAGCATCAATACAGGGCTAAGATTGAATCATACTAGAYCGGCTCCGACGCTCGTCTTATGTGGCAGGGCTTGCAAACTATTACAGACTATAAAGGGAAGCACAGCCGCGAGCTGCCCAGTGACACAAGCCTATCCAGACAAGCTAAATCACTTCATGATCGCTTCGAGGTAAGCAACACTGAGGCATGCATGAGAGCATCAGCTGTTCTGGACGACTGTGTGATCACGCTCTCCGTAGCCGACGTGAGTAAGACCTTTAAACAGGTCAACATACACAAGGCTGYGGGACGGATTACCCGGACTTGTGCTCCGGGCATGTGCTGACCAACTGGCAGGTGTCTTCACTGACATTTTCAACATGTCCCTGATTGAGTCTGTAATACCAACATGTTTCAAGCAGACCACCATAGTCCCTGTGCCCAAGAACACAAAGGCAACCTGCCTAAATGACTACAGACCCGTAGCACTCACGTCCGTAGCCATGAAGTGCTTTGAAAGGCTGGTAATTGCTCACGTCAACACCACCAGAAACCCTAGACCCACTCCAATTTGCATACCGCCCTAACAGATCCACAGATGATGCAATCTCTATTGCACTCCACACTGCCCTTTCCCACCTGGACAAAAGGAACACCTATGTGAGAATGCTATTCATTGACTACAGCTCAGCATTCAACACCATAGTGTCCTCAAAGCTCATCACTAAGCTAAGGACCCTGGGACTAAACACCTCCCTCTGCTACTGGATCCTGGACTTCCTGACGGGCCACCCCCAGGTGGTGAGGGTAGTTAGCAACACATCTGCCACGCTGATCCTCAACATTGGAGCCCCCCAGGGGTGCGTGCTCAGTCCCCTCCTGTACTCCCTGTTCACCCACGACTGCATTGCCACCATGACTCCAACACCATCATTAAGTTTGCCGATGACACAACAGTGGTAGGCCTGATCTCCAATTTGTAAGTCGCTCTGGATAAGAGCGTCTGCTAAATGACTTAAATGTAAATGTAAATCACCGACAACGACGAGACAGCCTATAGGGAGGAGGTCAGAGACCTGGCCGGGTGGTGCCAGAATAACAACCTATCCCTCAACGTAACCAAGACTAAGGAGATGATTGTGGACTACAGGAAAAGGAGGACCGAGCACGCCCCCATTCTCATCGACGGGGATGTAGTGGAGCAGGTTGAGAGCTTCAAGTTCCTTGGTGTCCACATCACCAACAAACTAGAATGGTCCAAACACAGCAAGACAGTCGTGAAGAGGGCACGACAAAGCCTATTCCCCCTCAGGAAACAAAAMATATTTGGCATGAGTCCTGAGATCCTCAAAAGCTTCTACAGCTGCAACATCGAGAGCATCCTGACTAGTTGCACCTGGTATGGTAACTGCTCGGCCTCCGACCGCATGGCACTACAGAAGGTAGTGCGTACGGCCCAGTACATCACTGGGGCCAAGCTTCCTGCCATCCAGGACTTCTACACCAGGCGGTGTCAGAGGAAGGCCCTAAAAATGGTCAAAGACCCCAGTCACCCCAGTCATAGACTGTTCTCTCTACTACCGCATGGCAAGCGGTACCGGAGTGCCAAGTCTAGGACAAAAAGGCTTCTCAACAGTTTTTACCCCCAAGCCATAAGACTCCTGAACAGGTAATCAAATGGCTACCCGGACTATTTGCATTGTTTGCCCCCCCCCCCCCGAACCCCTCTTTTACGCTGCTGCTACTCTCTGTTTATCATATATGCACAGTCACGTTAACTATATATCCATGTAGATATGTACATACTACCTCAATTGGCCCGATCATCCAGTGCTCCCGCACATTGGCTAACCGGGCTATCTGCATTGTGTCCCGCCACTCACCAACCCCTCTTTTACGCTACTGCTACTCTCTGTTCATCATATATGCACAGTCACTTTAACCATATCTACATGTACATACTACCTCAATCAGCCTGACTAACCGGTGTCTGTATGTAGCCTCGCTACTGTTTATACTGTTGTTTCTATCTCTTTACATTATTTTTTATTTACTTTATTGTTCACCTAATACATTTTTTTGCATTATTGGTTAGCATTTCACTGTAAGGTCTATTCGGYGCACGTGACAAATAAACGTTGATTTGATGTATTTAATACATATGGACTATTGCAAATAAACTTCAATAACTTACTGCTAAACAAAGCAGGTTCCTGTTCTAACATATTTCAGCATCACTTGTAAATACAACTAGTAAACATCCCAGTTGCCATAACTCTTATGAAACAAAAAGTGAGTAAAATCGAAAAACTGATCTCAGCTCAGTGTCTGGGTGCAACTTCACTTTTGCAGAGGGGAACGGGTAAAGCGCTATTAACCAATCAGGTTTATGCATTTTGACGTGACGTCACACAACATCATGGCGGCGTACATGCTGAACACAAAACAGCACACGTTTACCCACGAAGATAAGTAATCGGATAATGACAAACGATTCAATTTGCGTTTAAATGGTCAAGTCATCTATGGTAAAGTCAAATGAGGAACAAGAAAACTGACGAAAAAATATGCCAAATCCAAGAAAGCATGACCATAACACTGGCTCAAATGACATAAGTCAAATCTGGAGTCACTCCGGGAGTCATGTTTCCACATTTTCTCAAAAAAGGTTGAGAACAAACAAATCGGGTAAAAGYCCKAAACTGACACCCAAATCTTCACATTCTGTCAGGAAGTCACCACATACTCGTTCTAAAGGTAAGATGGTTGCTAAAAGTGCACGGGAATGGTATTGCTATCCAGCTAGTTGGGTAGCTAACAACATCTAGACCCAATGGCTAAGTTTGACAAACGTTCGTGTAGGTTGCAGGATAAACAGCTCTAACGTTAATTAGCTGSGCAGAGCCGTAGCTAGCTAGCCAGGGCCACGTTCAGTTGCCAATCGTTTTTCAACGTTGCAGATAGAAATGTTATGTATAGAGCTGATGTGATTCCTCGTTCTATTTCTGAACGTTCCAAAACGTTGGTTTTGTTTATTAGGATCTTCATTAGCGTTTTAATTTGAACCTTTAATTAACTACAGCACATGCAGCAGCTACTCTTCCTGGGGTCCACATTAAACTTACATATAAATTACTAAGTACTAAACAGTTATAGACAAGGACATTATACAAATATAAAACATAATAAGAGTTATATATTAGAAAGACAACAAAAATACTATTTACACACTATTAATATATTCATATTCTTATATACAGTTAAATTAGATTTTGGGGCTCCCGAGTGGCAGCAGGCACTGCATCTTCAGTGCTAGAGGCGTCACTACAGACCCTGGTTCGATTCCAGGCTGTATCACAACCGGCTGTGTTTGGGAGTCCCATAAGGCAGCGCACAATTGGCCCAGCGTCGTTAGGGTTTGGCCGGGGTAGGTTGTCATTGTAAATAATAATTTGTTCTTAACTGACTTGCCTTGTTAAATAAAAAATATATAATATATCATCTTTAGAAAGAGGAGAGGTGCTGTGATATAATAGGTTATTTTAAAATATTTTTTCAAAGCTAAACTGACTTTTTTCCTGAGTGGCAGAGCATTCCACGATGACATGGCTCCATACATAACWGAACACTGCATTAGCTCCTAGTCACACACGCGCTGATGCTCTCCCTATTGTACTCATGCGTGACCAGGTAGACCCCATTTGTTGTTCACCTCCTTAGTGTGTCTAGTGACCTCCTTACAGTTTGTCTCGTTCCCACCAGATCTGGAGACGCCCAAACGACGAGCGAGGGGCAGATACACGGGCTTAAACAACACTGCTGATTCACCCGGGGATGGAGATATTTTACAAGACATCATATGGGACCCGGCATCACCTACTCCTGCTAGAAGTGGTATGATGCTGTTGTTAAATCACCTGATGAACAAAAGGTTGATTTAGCTTTAACGTTAACATAACTTTGTCCTTCATTCCTCCTCTTCCTCATTCTCCTCACACCTATCAGACCGTCATGTGTCATCCTCAATCCACCCATCTTTTTGTTCTTCTTCTCAAAGCCGGTACATGATGGTGTCTTAGTTGATAGGAGGTCATGTGTTTCATTCCTCCACAGATCACAGAGCCGACACACAGGCTACTTACAGTTTCCGCTAGTGGCCTTTCTGCCCGAAGTGATTGTGGTKACTATGTATATGTGGCAACAGAAGGCTAACTGTTGMTGTYCTTATTCTCCAGGGGAAGGGCCCAGCAACASCAGAGTTGTTGAGATATCAGACATTGTCAATCGGATCGCCCCTAAGGTCAGTATGTAAAACATGTTCACCGTGTCACTGAGGTCCATTGATAGATGGAGTATAGGCCGTCATTGTAAATAAGAATTTGTTCTTAACTAACTTGCCTAGTTAAATATAATAAATGAATAGATTCTGGTGCCCGGCAGCACCGACGTGTTTTTGAATCATGTGTTACTGTGGATATAAAGGCCTCGCTATATTAAACTGTAAAAGACTGCATTCTACTGTGTTGATTTGTTTCAGTGGATGTAAAGAGATGCTTTGAAAGAAGACATTCTAAATCTGGTTCTTCTTGAAGCACTGGAGGTTAAAGCCTGGGCCCTGGCTTGAAAGTACTCCCAACGCTTTAGCTTGGTCATAGCACACAAACCAGCTGTTGTAAAACATGTCTTCCTTTYCCAGGATGCCCAGCATGTCTCTGTGGATAGTCCTCTGCTCCAGTGGATTGGGGACAGTGCTGTCCCCTGTACCCCAGAGGTACGCCCGCCCAAAGCAAGGAAGAAATCCACTCGGTGAGTGAACTTGTACAAATCACTTGTGTAATMAGSTTGACAAGTTGAAAACCTTTTATTTAACATGTAAGGTTTATTTCTCRTCCAATAGTTTTGTCTTTTCCAGTAATTCTCTTAATCAGATCATTCTTGCGTTCAGATTTTTTGCTAGTGCTTATACCAGCTTCTTCAAAGGTTCCTCAATATATTCATTATGCCTTCCTTGTYCATTCATCCACTCACTTCATCCTCTCCTCTCTACAGGAAAAGCTCAGTGGAGGACTTGATGCAGCTGGCCAGGCAGTTTGACATCAACATGCACCAGCAGGACAGAGAGAGGAAGAGTTCTGAACACAGGAACAATACCATAAACAACAACMGGTACGAGGAGGAACCCAAGGGCCCGACGACAATGTCGTCATCAGCCCAGCGGGTAGAGGCGGAGCTTAACGCTCTGTTCGACGGTCCGACGCAGCGAGTCACCGGACGGCTCAGCCAAGGGTCGACCGCCTCCACCTGTTCTCAGGAGGTCAAGGTTCAAGTTGGGGTCAGCCATCTCACTACCGATGACCTCGTCAAAGTGTCGGAGGTCAAGCCTGGCGGGGGAAGCACGTCTGGTTCATCGGCTCGTACTGGTAAAGAGGAAGTAGTACAGTGGAACGCCACGACGACTGTGRCGAAAGACGASGACTTTGACTGGGAGGATGACGACCTTCTCAATGACCCTATCGTGTTGGAGATGACCCAGAATCCTGAGGGGCTGAAAACGCTGTCCCCCAAACCCAGCAGCTCACTGACTCTGAGCACTGACAGAGACAACACACAGCTGCTAACAGATACAGAAAAGACCCTACCACCCTCCTCTACTACCTCTAATCCTATCAGCCTGTCCTCTCACTCTGTCTGGAAGGGGACAAGCACACACCTTCAACCCTCAAACAGAGGTGGCCTCACTGGGCCGTGTCCTAAACCCAAGCCCGCCAGCAGAAGCACTTTCCTGCTGCAGCCCAACCTTTGTTTCCAGGTGAATATGGCTCCGACAACCAGAGAAGCACCCAGACCGTTCCTCACTGTTGGAGAKGCCCAGTCTGAGAGGCCCGGCGTGTCTGCAGCCGTGGGGAGTAGGGGCCCCAGTAGAGACTCTGCAGAAGGGAAGGCTGATGGGGTGAGCACAGCCACAACCTCCCGTGGAACCACAGCCCCAGACTCCGCWTTCAAAGACATCTCAGAGGAGGACCTCCAGTCCCTGTTTGACTCTGAGTCGCTGTGGAACGACGACGAAGGTGACGATGACGAACTGCTGTATCAGGTGTGTGACGACGTGGAGAGGATCTCCAACAGTCAGCCCTTGTCCGAGGAAGCCTCCGCAACCACGGATGCCACTGAGGTCCGCGTCCAAGAGAGCAAACCGAAAGCCGCTCCAACCGCCCCTCTGGCTGCAGCGAGAGAGGGGTCTATGACTATGGATAGGGCTGTAGGTGGTCCTAGCAGTAAACAGTCAACCACCTGCACGTCTGKCCGCTCCAACTCAGCACCAGGAGATAGGAGCAGCACCCCTGTGCACTTTCAGAGATGGAACATTCCAGCGAAAGCAGGAAATGTTTGGGTAGGACATCATACAGCCATGTCCCAGAGCCATCCAGGTAGCGGGGAGGGTCTGGGMAAGTTTACCCAGCTGAGGGGTGCTCCAGCCTGGGGAACATTTGGCCTAGGATCCCTTGGAGTTAGAACCTTCCAAGCTGGAGACTCAAAGTCGGTCATGCCACGGACAGTGTCGGCGAGAACCCTCCCAAACTCAAATTCCCATCATGCATCATCGTTCAAGAGACATCTGTCGGACTCGGCCGCCATCGGCAACAAAGGTGAGCTTTTTACCCCATCAAAAGGCAAAACAATATCCTCCACTTGTCAGTTTACCTCTAGTATTACATTAAATGTTGGCCCCTAACAACACATTAGCCAATCAGGAAGTTTACTCAAAGCGTTATCCACTTATCCCTGGAAGTCAAGCTAGTCCAGTGTACTGAAGAGAAGAGCTCCCATAGTCAGCCAGTGTAGCTAATTTTAAACTTGTAAAGTACATGAAAAAACGCATCTAATGGAGGCAGTCAAGTTTACTGAAGAGATGGCTGTTGGGTCAGGGCTCTGAGAGGTTAGGAGGTAAATAAGAATGGTTGTTGGGTCAGGGCTTCTGAGAGGTTAGGAGGTAAATAGATGGCTGTTGGGTCAGGGCTCTGAGAGGTTTGGAGGTAAATAGATGGTTGTTTGTACTTTAGAACTGAATAGCTTCATTTCTATTCAATTATGTATTTTCAAAGTTGTAAATGTGTAAATGTATTAACTTCTTGTGCATAAAAATTGATACACTAATTGTCTGTGCTTTTTATCCGTCAGTCACTGTAGGCACATTCTGTCTTTAAGCTTTTCATTTGCAGTCAGAGTCCTATTTCCATGTAATCTGATTTGTTTCTCAGTGTTAGTCAGCAGTCAGATGACGGGGAGATGCACGGAGGAGGAGATTGAGAGGAAGAAGCAGGAGGCCATAGCCAGAAGAAGGACCAGGGAAACGTCCCTAAAAGCAGGGGGACTTCCTCTGTGACGAAGCAACGGGACACTAGTTTAATACACAGTTAACCAGAATGGCTATAGAGTAGCTCTCTTCTGCTWGGTCGGTACCATAGACATTTCTCACGGTTTCTTCACAGAACACTGTCAGTGCTACTAGGACGGTGTTGCGTTACGGCGCTATGCTGCTAGACACACGCACGCACGCACGCACGCACACACACACACACACACAGCGACCTTATCTCTGGTCTCTACTGGAGATTAATTGGTTCCTGTTGTTTGAGAGCTGCTGCACTTTTTTAGTTGTTTATATTGTCACTGTTGTTCTTTCTGGAGGTCACTGAAAAGTTGAGTAGAATCTACAGCAGCAACACTGTATCTGGAGTCACAGCTAGCGGTTGGCTTGTAAGGCCTTTACAGCACCTCAAAGGAGATTTGGGTCACTTTTCTTTCTTTTCTTTTTTTCACACGTTAATCTGTTGACATTCCAAGTAGATAATGAGTCATCTTGATGAGCAATGWGGAGATCTGTTCTACTGTCCTCCAATAGTATCTTTCAGAGGAACTGTGGGTCCAGGACTCACCTTGTTGCTGTAACTCAACATTATAGTACATTATCTTTACACTGCATGTGTTGACATGTGGTTTATTAGTACCTTGTGTTTTGCACCTTATCCAGAAATGAGAAGGACACCAACAGGTTTCCGTCCAAACGTCGGGGAGTCGGGAAAGAAAATGTCACCACAGACCTGATGGAAACGGCAAATTTGTCAGTAAACTCGTCCAAAATGTCNGAGGTTAGGAGGTAAATAGATGGTTGTTGGGTCAGGGCTCTGAGAGGTTAGGAGGTAAATAGATGGTTGTTGGGTCAAGGCTCTGAGAGGTTTGGAGATGTACTTTAGAACTGAAGAGCTTCATTTCTATTCAATAATGTATTTTCAAAGTTGTAAAGGCTGTGTAAATGTATTAACTTCTTTTGCATAAAAATTGATACACTAATTGTCTGTGCTTTTTATCTGTCAGTCACTGTAGGCACATTCTGTCTTTAAGCTTTTCAGTTGCAGTCAGAGTCCTATTTCCATGTAATCTGATTTGTTTCTCAGTGTTTGTCAGCAGTCAGATGACGGGGAGATGCACGGAGGAGGAGATTGAGAGGAAGAAGCAGGAGGCCATAGCCAGAAGAAGGACCAGGGAAATGTCCCTAAAAGCAGGGGGACTTCCTCTGTGACGAAGCAACGGGACACTAGATTAATACACAGTTAACCAGAATGCCTATAGAGTAGCTCTCCTCTGCTAGGTCGGTACCATAAACATTTGTCACGGTTTCTTCACAGAACACTGTCAGTGCTACTAGAACGGTGTTGCGTTACGGAGCTATGCTGCTAGACACACACACACACACACACACACACACAGCGACCTTATCTCTGGTCTCTACTGGAGATGAATTGGTTTCTGTTGTTTGAGAGATGCTGCACTTTTTTTTAGTTGTTTATATTGTCACTTGTTCTTTCTGGAGGTCACTGATAAGTTGAGTAGAATATACAGCAGCAACACTGTATCTGGAGTCACAGCAAGCGGTTGGCTTGTAAGGCCTTTACAGCACCTCAAAGGAGATTTGGGTCACTTTTCTTTTTTTCTTTTTTACACGTTAATCTGTTGACATTCCAAGTAGATAATGAGGCATCTTGATGAGCAATGTGGAGATCTGTTCTACTGTCCTCCAATAGTATCTTTCAGAGGAACTGTGGGTCCAGGACTCACCTTGTTGCTGTAACTCAAATTATAAGTACCATTATACTTTACACTGCATGTGTTGACATGTGGTTTATTAGTACCTTGTGTTTTGCACCTTATCAGAAATGAGAAGGACACCAACACTAAGCAGGTTTCCGTCCAAACGTCGGGAGTCGGGAAAGAAAATGTCACCACAGACCTGATGGAAACGGCAAATTTGTCAGTAAACTCGTCAAAATGTACCACAGACTGATGGAAACGGCAAATTTGTCAGTAAACTCGTCCAAAATGTCACCACAGACCTGATGGAACGGCAAATTTGTCAGTAAACTCGTCCAAAATGTCGACAAAACAATATACGCCAGATGAGATGGGATATGTTTGTTTCTGTAAAATTTATGCGAGACGCCTTTTTTATGCTCAAATATTGATATAATAGCCATCATGTCGACGTAAACTTTGAGTCACACGATGATATGTTGTGTGGCCCTCGCACTACGACTCCTAAAAGCATGCAGTTTATTAAGCTACATATTACATGAGTTCTGATTAACTTCACAGGGTGGTGGAAGTTTAAGGTGGTGGTGCTCCTTTCCATTCAATATCAAGAGCCTTATCTGGTGACATGATGATTGATGCTTGGCTGCCGTTTGACAAATAAGTAAATCTGGCTCTTTTGTCCATAATAATCTCATCATGTAGGCTAGAGGCCGACCCACATCTGTGAGCTGTTGGCTAGAGCGCGTGTCAAAACCAAAGTGGGCACATTTTCTATACAGCGCAATATTGTTAGTGACAAAGCCATCA